>NC_060272.1:121569779-121716238 GCF_021613505.1 Equus quagga
ATGCTGCGCCTCACCTGGTTACTTCACTCTAGACACAAAACCTTGCCTTTGGCTTTTTAAGCATTTCATTTCAGTACATCGGGCATTTATTAAGCACCTGCTGTCTACCAGACACTGTGCTAGCTGCCTGGGCTAGAAAGATAAATAGGAAAAAGATTCCGCCGGGGCCATTTAAAGCCTGTAGACAGGCGCGTAGATAACCGCAATGCAGGTCCTGAAGTCCTGAGATTCAGACCATTTAACTGCTTGTGTGAAAGACTTGCAGGGAGGCCCGTCGTTCACTCCTCCTAGGTCTGTTCTCCTACCCGCTTTGACACTGTCCCCAGTCCAACCTAAAAGGATTCAGAGACCCACAGGCCCCTCCCACTACCCACCCGCCGGGTTCCCCCGCCTGCTTCACCACCACATGCTACCTAAGCAGCCCAGCCCCAGAAGGAAGCTACGCTGAGCATTAACGGCCACCCTTCGCTAATCATCACGTCTCACAGTCTCCCTGACCTCCATCTCCACAGTCCCAGCCTCTCATCCCTGCGATTCCTGGATCTGACGGGCTCTCCCGTGCCTCCCAAACTGCAGGCCCTTCCAGTGTGGCCTTTGGAACTCAGAGCTTGAACAGCACTGTCTCTTTCACCTTCAATCTCTTTGATTTCTCCCGTCTGAATTCTCTTCTCAAACTGCTCTCTGAACACCTTCACCTCTTGCTTGGACCTGGCTCTCCTCCCTGCCTCCTGCCTACCTGCAGCCCTTTCCAAGGGTGGCTGTTTTGTTTCCACAGCCACGTTTCCAGGTCCTCTTGTGGGAATAGACAAACAGGTACTCTGCTTGTTTCTCATCATGGCTTCTCTTTCAGAAATCCCGGTTCCCTTGGTGGTATATCAGTTTGCTTTCATTTCCTGTGTACCCAGTCATTCTGCTTCATGCCTGGAAGATTTTACCAACTGCCTCACTGCATTTCCATGCACCACTGCTCTTGACATCATTTTTGGTGACTTCAACATCTATAGAGATCATAGATCCTCAAATTTGGCTGCACATTTGAATCGCCTGGGGTTGTTTTGAAAGATACCTGTGCTCAGGTCCTCCCCTAGCCCCAGAGACACTGATTTAATTACTCAAACAGGATTCAGGCATTAGGTACTTTTAAAAAAACTCCCCGGTTGATCTGAACACGCAGGCAGGATTCAGAACCACTTACTTAAGAGATCAATTCTAGTTCCCTGACCTCCTCACCCCCACATCTCTTCCTGCTCTCCGCCTCCCCTCCCCCATGTTCACCCCTCCCACAGCCATAGCCTAGATCTTGTCATTATCAGAGACCTCCAAAATCTTGTTTTGCATCATCCCACTTTCTGATATCCTGGCATTTTTCCTCACTCCTCACTCAGAACACCACCATTCCAATAATTATGGATCCACCCCCTTACCTTTGCCCTGTCCAATTCTCCCCTCTTGTCTTAGCTTCCTTCCTCACCAAGCTTAGAGTCCATAGATTGTCACCAGAACTCCCTGGTGTGCCCTCTCAACTCTTTTGTCCTTCTCTACCTCCATTGTACTTCCCTGGCAAAGCCCGAACCCTGGTTGCATTCAGCTCTGCCTACTCCACATCTGCATTCAACCAGCCAAATGGGAGAAAACCCCACAGATCCCAAGTGGGTTCTCAGAGCTGTGGGATAATTCTCCTGGAATTCTCTGATCAAGTTCCTGTCCACTTTTTCAGATGACTATTTATATCTTCTTCTCTCCAACAGTCTCTCCCAGGTCTCACTAATAGCTGATAATCTTGATTTTTTAAAATCAACTAAGAAAATAGAAGCAAGTAGAAGAGAACTGCTTCTTTTCCCTTCACCAAACCTCTGGGCCTCCTTGCTCCATGCCTTCAATATTTACAGGCTCTTAATTAACACCAGCCCTGATATTGGTTCCCCTACAGTGAACCCAGCATATATGGAGTGAAAACCAAAAACAATCACGCCATTCCCTCCTTCTTTAGTTATACTCATGTGTAAATATCTGTTTTTTTTAACCTTTTAACCCCTGAGCTTTACAACCAAATAGAAGTTACAACCTTTAAAGCCCAGATGGCCTCAGGCTCTTATGAAAGTTTGGCTACTCCTGGGTCCTTGAAGTTTGTTACAGGGAAGCTGCTGTCCAGAGAATATTAAGAAACCGAAACTTCCCAGAGCCCAGCTCCTCAGCTTCCTGGCACCAGAGTCCACCACAGAGAGAGACAGCCAAGGACATCTCCCCCCTCCCTGCAAGCAGCCGAAGGCTGTTGGGAAAACGCCAGCCAGCAAGGTCACAGGCCTCTTCCTCCCCATATTCCTGGCAAACCTTTAAAACCCTTTACAGATTTCCTAATGGGGAGCTAGCAGTTCTTAAGGCATTAGCCATTGCTTTGCTCCCTCCACCTGGCTAAGAAAGTAAAGCTGTTTTTCCCTTTCACCCAAGACTCTGTTATTATTTGCATTGGCACCAGGCTGAGAGAGCAAAATTTCAGTTACACTTCAGTCACAAAGGATGAGCAGCTCCTGCTTTGCCTAAAGACAATCTCTCCTCTCTCGGCCCCACTCCTTGCTCATCCACTTTTCCCTCTTACTCCATCATTCCCATCAGCATACAAACGGGCCTCCCATCTCAAGAAAACAAAACTGAACCTTTCCTAGACTTCCTATCACACTCTCCCTCTGGCTGCATTTCTGGGCTGCTCTTTCTAGAAGACTTCCTGAGAGCTTTCTGTACTCACTATTGTTTCAATTGGGATTTTGTCCTCACTACTCCCCTGAAACTGCTCTGCTAAAATCACTGGCAATCTCCATCTTGCTAAAAGCAGTGATCAATTTTCAATCTTCCTTTTCTACAGCCTCCCAGTAGATCTGGCACAATCATCAACCACTCTGAGGCACTTTCTTCTCGGCCCTCCTCATACCACTCTCTCCTGGCTGTCCTCTCATCTCACAGCTGCTGCTTCCTGGCTTCTTCTGCACCCTCCTCCTTCTCTCCGGAGCTCTTGATGTTAGAGTGCTCCAGCTTGAAGCTCCTGGTCCTGCCCTCCTCACTGTCTGTCCTCACTCCCTAGGCGATCTCATCCAGGCACATGGCTTTAAATAGCATCTTCATGCTGATGATAATCCCCCTCCATCCTATCCCCTAAGCTCCAGGTTTGAATATCTGCCTGCCTACTGGAGACTTCCACTTGTATGTCTAAAAAACATAGCATGTTAATATCAAAATTACTAATTTTTCCTTCTTAGATCTGCTATTTACAGAGATTCTCTTTTTAGTATATGGCATCACCACTGCCTGAGTTGCACAATCAAATATCCAGGCATCATCTTTTATTCTCTCAAAACGTTACTTCTCTTCTGTGAACAAGTCTTGTCCGCTGTACCTTCAAAACATACCTTGAATCTGACAGTTCTCACCGCATCCACATCTTTTTGGTCCACGTTATTAGTATACACAGCTGTGCAATTAAATCCCTAACTCGTCTTCCTGTTTTGGTTCCTGCATTCCTCTAATTGGTTCTCCACGCAGCAGCAGATTATGTTTTCAAAATATAAATTTGTTCAATAAACCCGCTTAAAACCCTCTGGTGGCTTGCTATTACACTTTGAACAAGGAAAATCCTTACCAAGGCTTGCAAGGCCCCCTGTCATCTGGCTCCTGAATCTCCCTCCTGAACTCTTCTTTCCTGGCTGCCCCTTGCTCAGTCTGCTTCAGTCAAGCTGGTGGGTTGGGCTTCCTGGAAGCACCAAGCTTGTTCTCTCCTTCAGGTCTTTGTACTTTTTGACTATTCTGCCAAGCATGCTGCTGCCCTAGAGCTGCACATGGCTCATTCCCTTATTTCATAGAAGCGGTACCTTCCATGAAAAGACGTACCCAGACCTCCCGATGCAAATGAAGCCAAGGCTGCCTGGTCACATTCTATTTCCTTACTTCTTTAATTCCTCCATATTACTCATCACTACCTGAACTTCACTTAAATATTCTTCTTCCTTTTTTATTATTATGAGTTTCTCTTGCTAGAATGTAAGCCTCCCGAGAGCAGAACTTTTATCTGTCTTGTTTTTGGTGGCATCTTCAACGCTTAAAACCAGAGCCTAGGATCTAGGAGATTCTCAATAAATATTTGTTCAATGAATTAATGAATGAAAGTCCTAAATTATCAATAAAACTGACCTAAGGATTTATACAAAGGGATTACCTTACTGATACTACTTTCTTACTAATTAAAAAGGAACATATAAATATTCATGTGTGCATGTACCATCCAAAACTCTCTTGCCTACCTTGGAATACCACTGCAGTCACCACACTTTGATTAGCACTGTCTCAGCCCTGTGAACACGTGACTGCTGCTGACCCTGACTGGTTCAACCATGGGTGGGTACCTGGACAAAGAACCATCCATCTATTGTCTGATTACTGACCAAACAGCGGGCCTGGCTTGAAAATCTGGCCAAAAAGGGCACTACCACTTAGTGAGGTTGAAGCCTGTTTCTGGGTAGGATGGAGGAGCTGGTAGCAGGCCATCATGACTGTCTTGTTGATAATATTAGAAAGCTGGAAACACTTCAAATGTGCAACATTAGAAGATTGGGTAAATACATAGGAAAGAATGTTATCCAGTCATTAAAATGATGCAAATAAACACTTTTGAAAAATATGCTTACTATGTAATGTGTATTGTCAAGTGAAAGAAGCAGAGAGCAAAATTGTTTACGCAGCATGTCTTCAATTTTGTTAATTCTCTTTCTCTCTCTCTATAGCTTCACAAGGAACAAAAAGAACTATACCAAAAGTTGAATAGGGCTTCTTGTTTCCTGGATAGTGCCAATGAGGATTGTAGGAATATCTCCATTATAAGTGATTTTATTTTTTCCTTATACTTTTATGATTTTTTTCAAACTAAACTAATTTAATTAGAATAAAAACTATATTACTTCAAAACCATCTACAAAGATAACACCATAAAGTTTTATGCATGTTTAAAAACTATATTTGTACTTTTGCATTATATGTGCATTACATTAAACTCTATATGCAAAATATAGAATTATATATTGCATAGATATTTATATCAAGTACTGGATTAGAATATATTGTATATATTACGTCTGCACATACACACATGTGTGTGCCCACACATGTACACACACCTGATTTCATCATTTCGTGCATGCCTTGGCAGCCCTTGAACTCCTACGTCAGTTCAAATTCTGAAGTGTGATTTTATGATAATCCCTTTAAATGATTGCCAAACATTTGCTTTTTATTCTAAAGAAACTACAATAAAGATAAATAAGTCTAAGTCATTTTATGAGAATTTCATAATTATTTATTTTATGGGAATTTAAAAGTTGAAGTCCAGTTGTTTAAAGATCAAACTGTGGAATAATGAGAGCTTCATTTTAACATTATTGTTCATTTTATAAATTCAGATATACTCCTCATTAGATTATAATGACCTCCTCTTTAACCCCGAAATGCAGCAGATATACAGAGTAGAAAACCGAGCTCTTACCCAGTGAGTCTCTAAGAGTGGTTTCTTATAATTCAAATGTTAAGGCCCAGGACTGACAATTATTTGAAATAACAGCTTAAAGATGATATGGAAGAGAGTAATAATAATGCCTTTGAGTTGAGAAAATTAATGGGCTTCATTTATATTTAATTAAGAAGTCTTTCATTCTGTTTAAAACAAGGTTTAGTCATTAATTCTTTTATGTATTTATTTGACAAATATTTATAGAGCATCTGCTGTGCCAAGTGCTGAGAATTCAGTGGTGAAAAGAGAGATGAACCCTGCCCTCTCGAAATAGACTGTGTGTTAGTCGATGGATCACACAATTTATCAGGAAGTTATAATTATGACACATATCAGGAGGTTGAAGTGGGTCAAACATTAAGTTTGAGGTGGAGCACGGGATCTCAAGGCTTCCTTCTTACAAAGGGATATTTAAAGCTTCCAAACCCTATTGACCGAAGGCGTTCTGGCAGAGGGTGGAATCTGGTTTTTTTGCAGCCTGGTTGAAAATTGAGTGTATAATTAGATACAGACAAGCTTGAAATTCCTCACTTACATTTCCCCCAGGATATCCCACAGTAAGGAGAGCCAAGCCGGCGGTGTGCTGACCTGTGAGAGGGGTCTCCAGATGGAGTGCTCCTGATGCCCCCAATGTCATGGCCCCAAATTGTTGTTCATCTATCTGACAAATGGTCAAAGTGGGCAAATGATCAGATGTCCACTGATCATTCTGAACCAACAAACAATTTCTGTGGGAGATGCCGGTTGAAGGAACAGAGAGAAGGGGAGAGACTAAGGAGAAGTTTCAAGAAAATCAGTTCCTATTTTTGGACCCCTACTCTGTGCCAGAAGTAGTCAATGTGTTATGTGTAATCCTTACAAGAACTCTGCAGCACAGACATCATCATAATTTAAAGATGAGGAAACTCAGGCCAAGAAACAGAAGGACTCACTCAGGGTTACTTAGCAAACACACAGTAAATCTGTGATTAAAATTCAGGTCTTTTGGGGCAAGCCCCATGACCAAGTGGTTAAGTTCATTGGCTCTGTTTCAGTGGCCTGGGGTTTCACCAGTTCGAATCCTGGGCGCGGACATGGCACAGCTCAACAGGCCATGCTGAGGAGGCATCCTACATAGCACAACCAGAAGGACCTACAACTAGAATGCACAATTGTTTTATGGGAGGCTTTGGGGAGAAGAAGAAGAAAAAGAAAAAAAAGATTGGCAACAGATGTTAGCTCAGATGCCAATGTTTAACAACAACAAAAAAAATTCAGCTCTTTCAAACTCCAGAGCTTGCAGTATTTTTAAATATCTCAATGCTACACAGGTGAGAAATGGGAGAGTAACTGTAAAAGAAGGTGTGGATTAATTATAATTATGTAAAAATGCAAGAATTAAGGATGCTGGCAAATAAAACCATCTAATGTTATCTAAATGTATAATTGCCTAATTTGATTTATTGCTGGGAACTCATAGCTATCCTAACTGCGGTTTGCTTTTTCATTTTTTACCCTCCTCTACTCTGCTCCAGCTAGCAGTTGGTTCACCAGGAAGCTCAACGTATCCTACAGATTATTGGCCATTGTGGTAGGTTGAAATTTTGGTTTCAATTCTTCATTCTCCCGTGAGAGATTCATGTCGTTTCCTCCTGGCCTTGCTCCCATATGAGTGAAGTGTATTCTTCCTACTCTTTGACCTTGGGCTTGGACGTGTAGCTTGCTTTGATAATGGGATGTTGGTGACACAAGCAGCGACCAGAAACATGCCTGAATGGTTCTGCTTGTCCTCTCATGCTCCGTGCTCCACCGTAAACAGAACATGCCCAGAAGAGCTGTTTCCCGTCAGCCTGGCCCCAGAACAAAGACCTGGAACAGACTTGAACTGGAGCTGGAGCCAGGAACCAAGGCCAGCCAACCCTCAGCCTGAAAGACAGGTAGGTTAGCCAAACCATGTTGTGTACAGATCCACGGGTGTAAGAATAAATGCTTATTGCTGTAAGCCCCTGAGTTTTAGGGATCATCTGCTGTGCAGCAATATCATGCCTCTAGCTGACTAATGCAGCCATGATGTGCACAGAAAATTACTGGAGATGCACATGAAGAAAAATATTCTTCCTGATCTTTCTTCTGTCTGAGTCATCGAAGACAGAAAGTCAGAAATGAAGGGCCGCGACAGGGAGTTGAACTCACGGCCTGAGCACATGAGAACTGTTTCTGGGTGTTTATTTGTGTGACCAGGCAGAGCTTGAGGCTGAGGGTGAAGGAGAGCCCCGCCCGTGCGAAAGCTTCTCCCCAGCCAGACTCCTCAGCTCAGGCCGAGGAGCCAACCAGATGCTGCCTGTCAGTGGCTGGAAAGAGGCTAAGGACGGAGGACCACAGCATTGTTGTCTTGACTCTCCGCTCTGCAGCCTTACCAAAGAAGTGAATAAATGGCTAAACATAGTTTTTATGGTTCTAACTGACTTCATAATAGTCCCCACATTTCATTTCCCTGGAGAATGGTATTTTAAGCCAAATAGGGCTTAGACCTCATTACATATGTGAGTGTGTCCTTTGCTCATGAGGTTAGAAACAGATTAAAGTCACCGGCACAAAGTACTGAAAATGAAGGTGCTTGAGGCAATTTTAGTCCCGGTACAGATCATTGTCCATTGAAAGTTTTACCACAGAAATATATGATTCAGACTTACGCAGGTGAGGATTTAAGGTAATATTTCATAAAAACACCTATGGGGCTTATCCTGAAACATGCCCGTGTGATGTGTCTGACACCCCTGGGGAATTGGCAGGAACCGCAAGCTCTGGTACGTGATGCCAAAGACACGGATAGGAGCTGGTTTACTTCAAGAGACACAAGTATTTCATTTGGACACTAGACAACAGAAAATAGCACTTTAGCTCAGTTAAAAACACCCATATGCTGTTCCCAGTTTTAAGCCATTTTCTGAGAGATTTAACCCATTCTCTGAGAGATTTCTTTGCTTGGCTAACTCCCTTTCATTGACTCTTTTTTAGTTCTAGAGCTTTTCACATGGAATGTTGTCCTAGACCTGGGAGGGTGCTTCTGCCACCTGAGTTATGTGAAATATTCATCCCGTGATTGTGAGATGAAGACTGTTCACAAAAATTCCTTTATTCTGTGTAGGCCAGTTTTCTAGTTTTTAAAACCATGTGCTCTATGACTATAAGTGAAGTCAGCCAGGGCTTCGCATCCATTTTGGGGGGAGGGGTGGCAGAAATAATAACATCATTAAAGACAACAAGTGTAAACTTCACCTTATTGTCTTCTTCCTAGTCAAACTATGAGACTGTCTTATTAAAAGTATTTCTGTATTGAGGTAATTCACTCCCCTAGTTGGGACTCCAAATTTCTCATCTAAAATTCAGGGGAATAATAGCACCTCCCTGTATTACATTCCTTTTGCTGCTGTAACAAATTATCACAAATTTAGGAGCTTGAAACCAGGCAGATTTATCTTTCAGTTGTGCAGGTCAGAAGTCTGATGTGGGTCTCACTGGATGAAAATCGAGATGTTTGCAGGGTTCCATTCCTTCTGGAGACCGTAGGGGAGAATGTATTTCTTGCCTTTTCCAGCTTCCAGAGGCTGCCACACTTTTTGACATGTGGCCCCTTCCATCTTCAAAGCCAGCAAGAGCCAGTTGTGTATTTTTCATGTTGCTTTGCTTTGACACTGACTCTCTGCTTCTCTCTTCCGTATTTAAGAAGTCTTTGTGATTACTTTGGGCCCACTCAGATAACCCAGGAAAATCTGCTGATTTTAAAGTCAGCTGATGAGCAACTTTAATTTCATCTGCTACTTTGTTTCTCCTTTGCATTATAACACATTCATAGACTTGGGGGATTAAGATGCAGACATCTTTTGGAGACCATTATTCTGCCTACCACGCTCCTCCTCTACGGCTGTTTTGAGGATTAAATGAGATAATACATACATAAATCTGGCCCATAGTGAATACTCAATAAATGCTGGTTAATACCATTATCGTTACTTCATAAAGGCAAAGTTTCAGTTGAGTTACCACACATTGAACACTCACCAGTCACAAATTCTACCCCACCCTTCACATTCAGGTTCATGGGAATTGGGTTTTGAAAAGTCCAAAGTCTTAAGCAGACTCTGTTGCTAAGCATTTGAAACTTCAGTATCTGCCTGGTGCATAAAGATAGAATTAGGTAATTGGGAAATCCTATGATTCTCAGGACATGATTTTCAATGATGGGATGGTCATTACAGACATACATACCAATCTATTTTTCAATGCCCATTAGTAAACTGGTCCTCAATCTAGGTTGGCATTGGATAGCCATGGGAGACAGAGTAATTTTCCAAGTCATTAGTTTGGCTCCAAGTGGCCTACTTGGTTTGGATCAGGGCCCCTGCCAGTGGATAAAGAGGATGGGGTCCACTCATGTTGAAAGATGTCTTGATAACTGAGCTCCAGCCAAGGACAGCCTCTGACCTAACTGGGAAAATGGAATATGCAGTAGGAAACTAAAGTCCAAGTTCAGTACTGAACCATCAAGCAAAGAAGCCAGTTGATGAGCAAAGAAAGCAGCCTGGTGGCATCATCTTGGTACACTGACTACTCTGTTTAGGGCAAGACTAAATCTAGATTGAATCAATGGATGGGTCTGAAGCTGCAAATATTTACCTGCTTTGGTCAGGTTTGGCCCAGGGTGTGATTGGGCTTTACTTGTTGGTTTCAGGGTACAGCTGACCAAGCCTGGGGAATGACAGTGACATGTCACTAGATTCATATAATAGTTTAATTTTAGTCATTAATTTAGCAAAGAATTACTGAACTTTGTGTTTGTATGTGTGTGTGTTGAGGAGTCTAAGGAAATAGTAGTGCAAAGAGTATAGGTTTTATTTCCAGACAACATTGTATTTAAATTCTGCTGCTAAAAGATTTATGATCTGGAGGAGGTTATAAACCTGTGTGAGGCTTAGGCTCTTCATCTGTAAAGTTATACACAAGATTATGTGAATTAAATGGCATAACATGGTAAAACCCCAAGAATGGCCTAGCACATAGTAGAAACTCAATTAATGATAAATGGATACCAATTTGACAACTGAGGATACAGTTCTTTTTTTCCTTTCCCACATCATCTAACTGGGAACCAAGACCTTTGTCCTCATGGAGAGGAAAGCACTCTTTGTGGTTCTATAGACAGACTCTGGGAAGACAGCCTCCAACTTCCAGGGTTCCCTGCCCCTCTCTCTAAAGCAAACTCGAAATATCACATTTATATTTATTCTGTTCACAATTCACTGAACTGTCTGGATCTTTGGATCATAGTTTTTAATCAAATTTATCAATTTCTCTGGCTTATACGTTTGTATAGATATAGATATAGATAAATCCACTGTTTCTCCTCTTTGCTAGAATTCTAATTACACACGTGTTGTACTGCTTGCTACTGTCCTAAGGTCATTGAAGCTCTGTTCATTTTTTTAACCTATTTTCTCTCTTTCTGCTTAAGTTTGAATGATTTTTATTAAGCAGTCTTCACACTCATTGATTCTTTTTTTCTGTGATATGCAATCTACCAATAATCCTATCCAGTGAATTTTTGATTTCAGATATTGCATTTTCAGTTCTAGGATTTCCATTGGTGTTTTTGTGCTTTTCAGTTTACAAATTTCTTCTGTAATTTCTCCTCTTCACTCAGTGAAATGAAATTTGAAATATTTATTATGACTTTTTAAGGTTTTTTTATGGATCGGCAATGTGGGTCTATTTCTACTGACAGATATTTCTCTTGACGTTGGGACACATTTACCAGTTTCTTTACATAAGTAGCAATTTTTAAAGGGAGATGGGACATCATAGATGATACAGTATAGAGACTGGATTATGCTGCATTCCTTTAAAGTGTGAATTGGAAAACATTTTCTGTAAAGGGACGGATAGTAAGTGATTTAGGCTTTTGGGCCACCTATGCTTTTCGTTTCTTCTGTTTCTTCTTCTCCTCCACTTCCTCCTTTTTCTTCTTCTTCTTTCTCCTCCTCTTCCTCTTCCTCTCCTGCTTCCTCTTCTTTAACCCTTTAAGAATGTTAAAACCAATCTTATCTTGAATGTCATGCAAAAACAGGCCATGGGCTCTAGTTTATTAACTCTCACTCTGAATAACTGAAGTTTTTCTATCAGACAGTTAACTTATTGGCAGATCATTTTGAACTTGTGGTGTTTGGTTTTACAATTTGCTAAATCAAGCCTATTTAATTTTGCCTCAGTTCCAGAGAAAATCCCTTTGCCCTGGAATGTAGTGTTTACTTTTAATATGTGGCGTTTCTGGAATTTCAATGGCAAACACAAAATGTTGACTAAGCCCTTCTAATTGAGTTGCGCATGAACTCTAAACCACTTCTCTACAGCCAGTAGTACCTGAAATATCAGGCTAGTTCCTCCAACCTCTCCCTCTTTCAGCTGTTGGTTTCCCTCTGGCTTCCTTGGAGACTTTTTCCCCACACGCATGCAGCTGAGGAGACAGCCAAGCATTTGAGGAGATATTTAGATGCAACTTTTGAGGACTCCTTCTCTGTGACTTCATCTTTTTGGGTTGGAAATCCATAATAAGATTCCTCAGACAAATAAAACTTTATGTTTTTTTGAGCTCTATGTTCCAAACACCAGAGACCAGAGAGGCTGTCAGGGGAAAAACTATATAAACCCAGTGTGATTCTCTAATTCCAAGGGTCATATCACCTCCAGTTTCTGCCTGCTTTTGGTCACTCTCTAGCGCCTTTAAATTGTTGTTTTTAAAATATTTTGTGCAGAGTTTATAACTGTTTTCTGAGGAAGTGTGAGTCTGATGTAAGATGTTCTGTCATTATTAGACTCGACATCTCTGAGATCATAACATTTGAAGTTCCGTTAAAACCTTTCAAAGAAGGAATAAAATCTTCATACTGAAAGAAGCACTGGAAAGGTGGTGAAGGAGTTGAGACAGAGGGTGACCTGGTCTGATCTATGTTTTAGGCACTTCCTTCTGGTGGAAGTGTGGAGGATGGATTTGAGAGAAAAGTAAGAACTCAATGCAGGACTCCAGTTAGGAGAACACTACAATAATTCAGGTGAGAGAATCAAGGGCTAGAGGTGGTTCTAGGGAAGGAAAGATGGATTTGAGCAAGATTGAGGAAATTCTATTGGCTGACATCAGAGACTGAGTAGATGTCAGGGGTGAGGCCTAGCATGCTTCCCAGATTTTTCTTTTGGTGACTAGTAGCAAGAGCAAACCATCGCTGAGATAGGGAACATAGGAAGATAAACCGATTTAGGGGCAGAGGAGATCAGGAATTTGTTATTTGTGTCACGTGTACACACCAGAATAGGCTTCTGAACCCTCTACTTATTGTATGTTTCTATGGACACTTTTAGAAAAAAAAGAACAGCTTAGAAATCTCAGTGTTTCAAAATGATATATTGATTACTAGGACTTCAAATTCATTATGCTCTTCTCTAGTAATGTGAGGTTTCTAAGAAGTGTTCCCAGGATACTGACGCTGAACAGAACAGCACTCCAACATTTATTTTCAGTATTTTTATTTCCTTCAATCTTCTATAACATTCGCTACACCATTGATAGGAACTGTTTGTATGTGGCTGTTTTCCAGTATCTTCTCCTCCTCAATAAATTCTGTAGATACAGAACATGTAATATATATTTTTAAAAGAACCGCATACAGATATTAAAAACTCCCCATGCCGTGAATAGATTAATAGTATTCTTTTACTACATCCCTGAAAATGGAATCTAATCATGGGAATCCATTATGATTTTCTTTGTTTGGATTATTTCTATGTAAAGAATATGTTGATTCTTCAGGTCTCTTAGCAAATACATAATGGCATAAAGGAAATATACTTTATTGTATGTAATTCAAACTACTTTGCATGAAAATTTTCCAGTTTGTACTTCCTCTAATTACACTAAGTAGATCAATATTTCACACGGATGTTTTATAGTGTTAAAAGTGTGAACATTGGATTTCTTCCTGTGTGGGGGTGTTTAACTGAAGTCTGAATGAAGATGGTTGCTTCACGCATTGTACTGTGGATTAGCACCAAATGACTAGGAGATACTTATAGAACCATTGAACAGAAAGACTCTGAATCACTTAAACTACTTTTTCAACTTTGATGAAAACAGAGCTTTATGCCTAAATCCCTGGCATCATATTTTGAACTCAGTAGTACCACAGTTTCAAGCTTCCATCTTGATTCTTCCTTATCCGTTTTCTGTCTTCCTTTTTGCTTCCCCTTCACCCTTTCCTTCCAGTCAGTCTATTTGACTTCCTAAACGTCTCCTGACTCCATCCATTTCTCTCTATTCCCTCTGCCGCTATCTTAGTCCAACTCACCATGGCCTTTCACAGCCTCTTCACTGGTCTCCTACGTCCTACCTTGCTCCTAATCTATTGGCCACATTGCTGCCAGTGACATTTTTTCTAAAATAAGAATCCCTTCAGTGTTTTTCTATATCCCTTAAGGAAAAAAATTCCTTAGCAGTGTTTGCAATTTTCTCTTCAGTATCACCCTTGGTTTCAGCCTCATCTGGTACGGCTCCACCCTCTCCCTTTGAATTTCAGCCATTCTGAATTTCTGTCATTTCCATGTTTTCACTGTGCTTTCATTTGCACAGTCAAATGAAGGCTTTGGTGAATGTTTCCAACATCCTTTTAGATTCTTGTAGAAGAATAGAGATTCCTTCTTTTCCTAATTCACTCCAACTCACTCACCTTTTCAGGTATCTTTTTAGGTTGTACTTCTCCAGAAGGTCTTCTCTTGACTTTCCCTCGACACAAGAGTACCCTGAATTTCCTCAGTCATAACATGCATCAAACTGTCATAACTTCCTTAGTTAGCTGCCTTGATTCTACTGCAAGCTTCATGGGAACTAGGACAGCATCTTCCGGGTCCTAGTTGCCTGGTGTTTAGTAGAATCTCAATAAATCGTCATACAAAATACTGTCTTCTTTGTTCTAAAACCACTCACAAAAGGATCAACTATTTACTATTACTAGATTTAGAACTTAAAAGTCAGGCATGAGATCCTTATATTTAACATGAATCCCATTTGTAACAATTCCAGATTGTTATGAATGCCTCCGACTTCAGTGGAAAAAGAGGATTTGTGACATCCCACCATCATTATCTGTTTTAATTATATCTAAAAAGGCTTAGAAAATTGGGGAAGATCTTTTGAGTAAGTTGGAGTATGTAGACTATTTTTTTCATTGAGGAGTTAACCAACATCTTTCAAAATGTCCATTGAGGACTACAAGCCGATTAAAAAGCCAAGTCGTGGTAGACACAGTGTGAGACTGGCATCAAGAGTGTGTCTTACAATGTTATATGTCAATTATATCTCAATAAAGCTTGAGGAAAGCATAATATAATATGAAATAATGTGATACAATATAAGCTTTCTAATAGGTCTTGATATCCGATTCTGTGAGTCTTCCAGGTTTGTTTGCAAGATTTTTGGGGATAATTTTGGCCTTTTGCATTTCCACATGAATTTTAGAATCACTTGTCAGTTTCCATCATTAAAAAAATAATCTGCTAAGATTTTCATTGGGATGGCATTGAATCTGCAGATCAATTTAAGGAGCGTACACATCTTCACCATTTCTCTCAATAATGTTTTCTAATGATCAGTGTCAAGGTCTTATGCATCTTACTTTCCTTTTTATTCAAAATTTCACTGAAAAGGAAGAACACAAGTCAAATTTATTGGTTCCTAGTACAAAGCCATGGGACCCCTTATGTCATCCAGCCCAAGCCCCTCGGTTACAGAGGAGAAAACTGAGCCCCAGAGAGGTCAGGTGTGCTGTTAGCCGAGTGCCGCACCCGGACCTCGATTCTTCACTCGGTGCTCTTCCTACAGTCCTGCCCTGCTTCTCTTAAACACTTTGAATTCAGCATAGTATGTAATTTCAACTCTTCTACACACGATTTTAGATTGAGTAATCTAACAAACCAAAGCTCTCATAAGTGCTATATTATAAAGAAAAGTCCTGTTTCTAATATTCGTATTTTCCTCTTTTAAATTGTTTAAATCAGCATTCTTTTAATTGCTTTCATAAAATCCATAAATCCCATTAAGTTATATACAAAGTTTTATATAGGGACACTTGGAAAGATTCCATTTTAATGACCTCAAAGGATCATGATCCTTCCACCAACAAACCAAAAAGATTATGAAAGACTAGGTAATTTTATTTTCTAAGAGAGAAAATAAAACTCATCTCTTTTTTTTTTTTTTTGAGGAAGATTAGCCCTGAGCTAACATCTGCTGCCAATCCTCCTCTTTTTGCTGAGGAAGACTGGCCCTGAGCTAACATCCATGCCCATCTTCCTCTAATTTATATGTGGGACGCCTACCACAGCATGGCTTTTGCCAAGTGGTGCCATGTCCGCACCTGGGATCCAAACTGGCGAACCCTTGGCCACCGAGAAGCAGAATGTGCACACTTAACCGCTGTGCCACCTGGACGGCCAGAAAAATGTCTTAATCTAAAGTCTCCTGTGATATTCCTTCATTTTTTTTAGTCTGAATCACTTTAAGTGTACATGGTGGACTTCCTATGTTAGATAAGAAATACCAAACACCTAATTACTGAATTCAGATTTTCATGTTTGATACCTTTTCCATGGTCCGTTTTTATGAAGTATAAGTTGCTCTTACTGTCTCTTTATTGGTTTTATTACTCTGAATGCTGTACTGTTAGCTGATGTGTAATAGATGCTTCAGTTTTAAGGACCACTTCCTAGATTAGATGTGTTTAAGTCATACACTTCAAAATATACCTCTAGTCTCAAGTTACATGTTTTAAATTGTTTAAACTTCTCAGTTTCCACTGCCACATCCCAGCCCAGTGTCAACTCTCCTGTATAAGTTTTACTCTCTTCATTGGTTTTTCTGCCTTTTGGACTCAGATTTCTTCTTTACAGAAGTACACTAAAAGTCAGATTCCAGAGCATCTTCTCCGTCCTGCACCATTTTGTTTCACCAAGTCCTGTGCCCATTTTCACATCATTCTTGGTCAGGAACCTGCGTTGACTCTTCTGCCCCAACGTCAGCCAATGGCTCTGCCCAACCCTCAAAGGTTTCTGCGCTTGGTGTGTGTCAGAGACCATGCATCCTGATCAACCTTAAAAATGGTTCTTGCAGTAGAAACGTCTCTTCGGCACATGCTAGTTTTTTAATAAACAGCAAATCATACCAGAGATGTGGTATAACATCTACCCTACTCAGTTATAACGTTTACGTGGAAGGTCAGGGTCGGGAACAGGATCAATGGAAGAATTGCACTTAGGTTTGAACTTGTCTTTAAAAATTTAATGAAGGTTGATTGTTTCATTTAAATTACCCCACCACGAACATGAAGATATATTTCAAATTTCAGGTACTCTCTGATCTGATGGTGATATTTTTAACATTTCTTGACTGTAGGAAACTCATATCATGCATACCTTCAAAGAGGACTTCTCCGGGGAAATCCTCCATCGTTGACTGCCTCAGACCAGAAACGAACTTCGATTCTTTAGCTAAGTTCTTATTTAGATCTTCTTAACTGTTACTGCAGCTACTTACACTGCTTCTGCTTGTAATAACCATGGCAGGACAGATAACATTTGAGCATTTAATATGTGCCAGGCACTGTTTTAAGTGCCTCACCTGGATTAACTCGTTTCACCCCCACAACAGCAATATGAGAAATTATTCTGCCCATTTCACAGATGAGGAAGTTGGCACAGAGAGGTTAAGTAATTTCCCCAGGGTCACAGAGTTAAGTGGTGAAGCCTAGATTCAAACCCAGCAGCCTGGCCACCTCCCTCCAACAGTATGACGTTAATGACATCTTTATTTCCTTTTCATATTTTAAGGAACAAGTAACAATTAATATTGTGATGAACAGTGGGTGCTTTGCAATGTTTGAAGTGTAAGAAGCCGTAAATCGGAGCATTCGGAACAAACAGTATCAAACATCTTAGTGCAGTGTGATAGCTTTAATTCTGTTGTAGAGTTTCTCTTACCAGTGTAAATACTGAAGAGAATTGATAGTGAATATTTGTTTCTTCCACTTGATATTTGCAATGTATGTTTTTGCTAATGCCTTTCTCTAAGAAATTGCGGGAGATTGGGGCCGTCTTTTGTGTACCAGTGACTTTTACTTGAGGCTGAAAGCAGGAATGGGACGAACATTCACAGGGCATCCAGCCCATGCTAGAGACGCTGCTGCCTTGGGGTTTGAGCAGGGCTGCGCACGGGAGCAGGGGAAAGTCTAGCAGCAGTTTCTGATCTTCACCTGCTATGTTCTCTCTGCAGAGTCTCTATTTCAGCAACTCAACGTGATATTTAGGAAGCTAAGAAACAACTGGGTTTGCAGCACATTTGCAAGTCAAGGAAGATAGTTTCTTCCAGGTTCCTAAAAACAAAATAATTAATGGCAACTGCTGAAAAATCATCTCCTTTATTCATTCCCTGTTTTCTAGTATTTACTGCTCAAAACTGTGCAGTCTTATCTTGGTTATATTTCAAACCAAGAAATCAAACATTGATTATAAATCAAACATTTCCTATAGCTGTGAATGAGTTTAAACAGTACTGCGTAGTTAACATATTATGTTTCAACTGTTCAATTAAACCCATCATGCTACAGTACTAAAAAGATTCACTTTAAAAATCAAGATGCATTTCTGTAATTTGTTGATTAAAATGTACCCCTAGAAAAGTCTTAAGTAAGTTATAACGGAACTGAAATGTAGATAACTATGGGTAAGAGACAAGTCACTAGTTTGAGATGGAAACGATAATTCTCTTGTTAAAACACTCGCCTGTCTGTACTAGCATAGCGCGTGCTGCTCAATGGAGAGGCTGTAAAAGTCAATGGATGGAACAGAGGTTTCATAGTTTACTGTAAACCTACGAGGGAAATTCCAAACTTCGTATCTGTGATATTTTGTGCATTAATATATCATTACAGACATAAAGACCTGTGAAATTTCATTTTAATTAGTCATTTCCTTATTGGCGTCAAATCACTGAACTTGTTCCAGTTTTGTTACAGCTGCCTCAGCTCAAATTGGCCTAAACTCCCTTTTCCTATAATTTTTTTTTCTTTTAAAGCTGCAAAATGAGTGTTTTCTAAATCTCGGGGTCTCATTTTGGTGTTGTATAACACTTCTCTCCTCTTTCAAGAGTAGATATATTTCTTCAATGTTTTTCTTGACTTTGGTTCTTTTTGCCTTTAAACAATTGTCAGTGTCAGTGGTTCTTTTCCCATTTAGAAGATCCTACCATTGTGCACTTACAGAAGACTGCATCTATAGCTACCATTCCATTCTTTACTTTATGGACAGTGATTAAGTGCAAATCTGCATTGCATTTTAAGAAGAAACCTCCAAAACTTCATCTTTAGGATTCCTCAAAGTTTAAATGAACACATAGCAATTCACTTATACACACCAGTTTCTTAAGGAACAGAAAATACTTATTTTCCTCCTAGGGAAACTAAGAGCCAACTAAACTATGGAATAGAAGGTTATTTGTAATGTAATTGTATGCTCCTGAGCAAACGTAAACTGCTGTAGCTCTGTGCACACAATGTAATTTAATGCTACAGCGTGCTTGTAACTTGCAGGAAAAACATGTGTAACAAAGTTTTAGTTAAATATCTTCATACTGTGCATTTTTTCCTTCTAATAACTATTAAGAAATTATTTGTGGCCACTTGAGACTTTTGTTTATATTGTCAGAAAGTTGAAATCTTTGGATATTTAGTAAATTAAGATTACAGATTGTGTGTGCCCCTCAAAATGGTACATTGCATTATTGTTTAGCACCAGATTTGGTGGGGGGATAGAAACATATAGAAGGTAATTTTAAAGAGAACTTACTATAAATCACTTTTCCCTCATCTGCACAAATGAACTAGAGAACTGATTTTCACAAAAATATGTATAAAGTATTTAGAAAAACATCTACAGCTCATGTTGGAGAGGGGGAAGCATGGAGAGATTCAGCTGGATTGTGTTTTAGGTTTTGGTGTATGAATTTCTGGCAAACAATGTAGTATGAGTCTTTTTCATTTGTTCTTTATAAAAATACATAGAAAATGTAATTTAATGTTAGAAATCCTATACTTGAAAGACGCTTCAATTATCAATTGCTTTATGAAGCAAAGTCAAAAACAAGCATGGAAAGTATAGAAATGGATTTGTGCTTGTTTGAATAGTTTGCTGCTAATTGTGTCATTAAGTGTGTGAAAGTTCTCTGATAGTGTCGTCTTACGTTTTGTTAAATAGCCATTGCTTTTGAAAATCATATAGTATGTGGTTTAGGAGTTAGTTAATAATGTCTACATTTTTTAAAGTTTCATACAAAGTATTTATGTGTTATAAGGAATTGTGGAGCCAGCCCTGATGGTCTAGTGGTGGAGGTTTGGCCCTCACCGCTTTGGCAGCCTGGGTTCACTTCCTGAGCTTGAACCACACCACCTGTCTGTCAGTAGCCATGCTGTGGTGGCCGTTCACATAGAAGAACTAGAACGACTTACAACTCACATATACAACCAGGTACTGGGGCTTTGGGGAGAAGAGAAAAAGAGGAAGATTGGCAACAAATGTTAGCTCAGGGCGAATCTTTCCCTGCAAAAAAAAAAAAAAATTGCAGTAGTACCATTTTTGATTAGTCTGACTGATTTCAGGCCTTGAAATCAATTAAACTAAGTGATGTTTTCTCTTTCCCTGGGTCAACTTGACTATTTTGCCCTATCTAGGTTCCTAATTTGTTGGCTGATGGCTCCCTTTGGATGTGTTAGGGGCCTGACTAGCAGGTCGCAGGAGGCAGCAGTAGGGAGAACCTGGCAGGTGGTGGTAGTTCTGTGGCCAAAGGCCTTGCCTCTAAGGGCCCGGCTTTGTATGCCTGCGGCAGTGACAGGTTTTTGGAGAGCATTCACAGGGCGTGAGTACTCTAAAAGTCTGCTTTCTGAGAGTGGGGGTCCTCATTCCGTTTTGGAGTTGTAAGTGCCAGGGGAGTACTCATGGGTCAGAGTTCCCTTCCGTGAATTCTGCTCCTAACAGGGCTCTGTAAACTTCGTGACTTGTGCCACCAACCCCACAGCAGTGACCTGGAACTCTTGCTTGTCTCCACTGCATGCTGGAACTCACAGTTGCTCTTTCAACTCTCATCTCCAGCGCTGTCAGCTACGGAGGCTTAAAAGCCTGCAGTGGGGACAGGCATGGAACACGGTTCTGATCAGGGAGCTGGAAACAGAAGTCCACTTGGGATTTATGAGGACTGTTTTCCTTTCCTGGTGGAAGTGCTAACCTTTTTCTGTCCCCATCTTACCTGGAAAATGGATGTGAGGCTGACAGAGGAGAACCAATCTGACCTTCCGAGACTGAGCTAGGAAATAAATCCACCTGTAAAAAGAGACGCCATCGTAAGCAAGAGTTAGCAGAAAGAAATTACAGAATAAGCTCTACAAAGATGGCAGACATAGAAATGATCAGGTACAGAATTTGAAATGACTGTCTAATATGTGTCAAGGAATAAAAGTATCAAAATGGTAAAATAACAAGGTTCTATGAAAATTGGGCAGGTTTAAGAATTGTCAAAATAGAATTTATAGTGATGAGAAAATAATTACAATTAAAATCTCGATGGAAAAGTAAGTATAGATCAGACACAGAATTGGTGAACTGTGAGATCTGACAAGTCCGTGTCTGTGCTGTCATGTACCTATTATCTATCGTTCCAAATTCACCTTCCATACTCTTTCTGATGTGTCTGTGACTCGATGTTTCATTGACAGTTGGCTTCCTTTGGGTCATGTCATACATAGAGTTTGAGCCCCAGCTTGTGTCCCAGGCCACTCAAGTAGTCCTTGCACCTACCCTGTGCTTAGTTCCCCTGTTCCTGAGTGTGTATTGAGAGTAGACATATTCGACAGCTGACAGAATCCCCGCTTTGGTTCCCTGATTATAACAAGGCCCAAGTAGAAGTGAGAATAGTAAACCCAGTCAATGCTACATCTGGGGACGTTACAGAGAACCATCATCAGAAGTCCTGAAAGATGCAGGGTGAAGGCTCCCGTGATATCTGTTCAGACTAGACAGAAATTTGGTGGATCTTGGAGAACGACTGTATTGTCATAAGCTAATCAGGTGATGACCTCAACTGCAGCTATTGTCTGGGATATAGAAAACATCTCAACAACTTTCCAAGGATTGCTATAAAGAACACATTGATCACAACACCGTGGAGAAAAATCAGTACTTTAAAAATACAAAAATATCACAATGGAAAGCTATGTTGAAATGAACGATAATATGCAACATCCAAAATTTATGGGTTGTAGCTAATGCTTTCCTCAAAAGATTTACGCCTTTAAATACATAGATAAAGAAAGATTGATAATCTAAGCTTTGACCTCAAGCTAGAAAAAGACCAGCCAAAGAAATCAGATAAAAAAGAGTACATCCTGTATGCTTCTATACAAATGCTAAGAACAGGCAAAACTATAGCAAAAAAGGTCAGAGTGGTTCTTGAGGACGGGGTGACTTGGGAGGATCATGAAGGTTATCTGGTGCTTCTGTCTTACTGTCCTGCTTCTGGAGCTGGGTGACAGTTACATAATGTGCTCACTTCGTGAAAATTCGTCAAGCTTTATGCTTACTTATGCACAGACAATTAAGACAAATAATGTGCTGAACAGCTCAGCTGTGAATATCCTTTACATGGTCATAAGAATTACAGCACTGAATTTTTATAAAACAAAATATATTTTGGGGAAGGATGAAGAGATGGGAAGTGTGCAGGTACAACGACAGAAAGGAGGAGTTTGGAAAAGAAATGCTCATCTTCCGTTAGTGGGAAATGAATAGGTAGATGCCTAACGTGAAAACATAAGGAGCTGCAGTGTATCTCCCTTAGAGACAGGTAAACAGATGTTAAATCACCGAAAGGGTGGAAATTGCTTCCAAGAAGTGGGAAATGGGGGGTGGTGGGAGCAAACAAATGAATGTTTCTTTTGCTTACTATGTCTTGCTGAATAATTTGATTAAACTATGTGCAGATATACCTTGATGAAAATAAAAAACAGCCTTTAAAAACTTAATTATGTATTTAGAGGGTGTTCAAAAAGTTGGGAAACCTAGAATAAACTTTTTTTAAACAGTGTGTTATGTTTTCAAATTACAGGCTCAGTATGTTTTTGTTCAATTTCCAAACACATTTTCAGGCAAAGTGCCTCTAAATGTAATGAATGCAGCTGGTAATCTGAAAAAAATACACACATTATAAAGCAACCCTGTCGTATGGAACATTCTCCTCTGAGGAGAATGCTCCATTTCTTCACTTTCCAATAACTCCTTTAGACAGCCACACGTGCCTAGGACTACTGTATCAGACAATTCCACTAGAGAGGATTTAAATAGCCTGGAAACAGGGAAAATGGTTTATTTACGGTACTTTTTTCAGATTAACAACTGGACCCATTGCTTTAATTTTGAGGTACTTTATCCGAAAATGCATTGAGCGTATTTCTTGAAAACAGAACTAACATACTGTTTAGGTTGATTGTTTCTCAACTTTTTTTGATAACTGTATATATGATGCTCTTTCCTTCTACTTAGTTTGTTATTCTTTTAATAATTGCTCATGTATTTTCAGCCATTATTTCCCACATAAGCATTTAAGTCTTAGAATCGCCCCCTGCCAACTACTGGCTGACCTGCTGGCATGTGGACTCAGCCACTTGTAAAGGGAGTGAGCTGCCCGGCATTTGCATTCAGCACGGCTTTCCTGATCACCTTCCTGCAGTCACCTTCCCTTAAAGGTCTTGATGGATCGCATTATTCAGTTAGGTTGAAAGGCATTTAACGGAAGGGAGATGGATATATTGGAGTGGCATTCATGAATATATATATGAATTCACATACAACCCCACACTTTCCACCAAGGCTCATGCAGTAGGAAATAAATGCCCAAAACATGAGGAGGGCGCTCTGATACTGGGCAGTAAAAAAAAAAAAGAAAGACAAATATCCACCAGCATTATTTAACTCCAAAGGAAATGATGATCTGAGCAAATGCTATCCATCTAGTCCTCAGTCATTGCAAAAAGCATTCCTTATGTTAAGTTAGAATGTTCCAGAGAGCTTGGTAAAACCTTCTGTTTTCTTTTATCTAAAGAAGAAAAAAATGTAATCTATAGTGTTTGCCTTTTTATCCTGATTTGGAGGAAGCTCAGGGCTAATGTTGAATCACAGTAGCTATGATCCCCTAGAACTCTGATTCTCAAAGTGTTCCCCAGAGAGCCCGAGGGCCTCTTGGAAGTGCCTGGATGATGCGCAAGCCAGCTCCTTCCTGCCGTGCTGACCTGAAGGCAAGATACCTAACTGTTTTATGTCTATGGGTTCCCCTGAAGAACACATCTGAGTAAAGGCCCCTATCGCTAAGAAACGATTACACTTCTGCTGGGATTGATGAGCCCAGTTGCCTCCTCCTCCCTCAAGGTTCACATTCTCTATTTCCATGTCAACAACTTCACTTTGTACAAGTAATAGATGGCACCACAAGCACTATCCTGGAAGCAAGTGGATGTGATTCTTAGAGGAGTCACTCCCTCGGAGGTTTTGAAAGGATTTCCTGGAGTGGGTTCTGTTTGGATCAGTGTAAAGAAAGAGCTGGGTCTAACTAAGTCATCATGGAGACGGCAAGTCGTTGCTAATCTCAGGGCCCCTTCCAGCCTCTCTGAGCCTTCACAATAGTTTCTGTGGCTGCCCAGAGTTTTTGGGCTTGCAGATTTGCTGGTATTTCAAATTTATTAAGGCTCCCCTTCCAGTACAGTATTTCTGTCAAATGAAGATTTTTGCCTTGTTTTAAAATCTATCTCCTGAACCCAACAAGAGCTGATACTAATATTCTGAGATTTCCACCATATTTCAAAACTGGGATTTTCCCCTGGCCCTTTGCCTGATGAGCTAGACCTGTTCTCTACAGATTTGGATGGGGTACTTTTGTTTATTAGCTATTTTGTTGAGGTCACAATAGTTTATAACGTGGTGAAATTTCAGTTGTATATTAACATTTGTCAGTCATCATGTATATGTGCCCATTTACCCCTTATGCCCACCTCCAAAACCCCTCCCCTTTGGTAACCACTGATCTGTTCTCTTCATCCATGTGTTTCTTTATCTTCCACATATGAGTGAAATCATGTCGTTGTTTGTCTTTGTCTGGCTTACTATGCTTAACATAATACCCTCAAGCTCCATCCGTGTTGTTACAAATGGGACAATTTTGTCTTTTTTTTATAGCTTAGTAGTATTCTATTGTATATATGTACCACATCTTCTTTATCCATTCATCAGTCAGTGGGCGTTTGGGTTGCTTCCACGACTTGGCTGTTATAAATAATGCTGCAATGAACATAGGGGTGCATAAGTCTCTTTGAATTGTTCATTTCTAGTTCTTTGGATAAAAGTGAGACAGCTGGGTCATATGGCATTTCTATTTTTAATCTTTGAGAAATCTCCATACTGTTTTGCACAGTGGTCGCACCAGGTTGCATTCCCACCAGCAGTGTATGAGGGTTCCTTTTCTCCACATCATCTCCAACATTTGATGTATTTTGTCTTGGTAATCATAGTGATTCTAACATGTGTAAGGTGATATCTCATTGTGCTGTTGATTTTCATTTCCCTGATAATTAGTGATGTTGAACACTTGATGTTTTCATGTGCCTGTTGGTCATCTGTATATCTTCTTTGCAAAAATGTCTGGTCATATCCTCTGCCCATTTTTTGATTAGGGTTTTTTTTTTTTATGTTGAGTTGTGTGAGTTCTTTATATATTTTGGAGTTTCACCCCTTGTCAGATATATGATTTGAAAATATTTCCTCCCAGTTAGTGGGTTGTCTTTTCATTTTGTTCTTGGTTTCCTTTGCCCTACTGAAGCTCTTTAGTCTGATGAAGTCCAATTTGTTTAATTTTTCTATGGTTTCCCTTGCCCAAGTAGACTTTCTGAAATGCAATACAGATATGCCACTATTTTTATTAATTTTGAAATAATTATATAAAAAATTTTAGTTCATTTTAATCTTAATCCAAATTTCACATATTTTTATTGGGTATAATCTCAGTGCACATATAATTTTAAACCCATATTATTTCATTGATCTGCATAAATATTTTTCTGAAATGCAATACAGATATGCACTTGACCACTATTCATATAGTGATGGATGGAATGGTAGATATAGAAACAATTTTTTGTAAGTGTACAGTTGTAGGATATTCTAAATGGAAGAAAAAACTGACAGTGACAATTGTTTAAAGGAAAAAGAACAAAAGTCAAGGAAAACATTGAAGAATATCTATTCTTAAAAAGAAGAGAGAAGTGTTATATAACACAAAAATGAGACCCAGAGATTTGAAAACTGCTCATTTTATTGCTTTAAAAGACAAACAAAAAAATCATAGAAGAGGGAGTTTCCACCCATTTGAGATGAGGCAGCTGTAACAAAAATGGAACACAGTGCAATGATTTGACACCAATAAGGAAATGACTAATTAAAATGAAATTTCACAAGTCTTCATGTCTGTAATAATATATTAATGCACATAGTATCAAAAATACCAAGTCTGGAATTTCCCCCTTTAGGTTTACAATAAACTGCAAAATCTCAGTTTAATCCATTGGCTTTTGTAGCCTCTTTGTTGAGCAGCACACACTGTACAAGTATAGACAGGCAAATGTTCTACCATGAGAATTATCGTTCTCATCTCAAACTAGTGACTTGCCTCTTAATCATACTTATCTACATTTCATTTCCATTATAAGTCACTTAAGACTTTTCTAGTGGCGCATTTTAATCAACATATTACATAAAAAAGAATCTAGATTTTCAAATGAATCTTTTTAGTACTGTGGCATAAAGATCTTAATTGAACAGTTGAAACATAATATGTTAACTACACAGTACTATTTAAACTCATTCACAGCTATAGGAAATGTTTAATTTTTAAAATATAACCAAGATAAGACTGCACAGTTATGAGGAACAAATACTAGAAAATAGGGAATGAATAAATCAGACGATTTTTCAGCAGTGACCATTCATTATTTTGCTTCTAGGAACCTGGAAGAAATTGTCTTCTTTGAGTTTCAAATGTGCTGTCAATCCAGTCATTTCTTGACTTCCTGAATATCACCTTGAATTGGTGACTCTGCAGAGAGAATATACCAAGTGAAGATGATCAAAACTTGCTGGTAGAATTTTTACTACTCTTGTCCCCTGCTGCAAACTCCAAGAATGGCAGCATCCCTAGCACAGGGATGCCCTGTAAATGCTTGTTCCATCCTTTCTTTCAGACTCAAGTAAAAGTCAGTGGTACACAAAAGATGGCCCTAAGCTTCTTGCAATTTCTTAAAGAAAGGCATTAGCAAAGAGATACATTGCAAATGCCAAGTAGAAGAAACAAACATTCACTTTCAATTCCCTTTAGTATTTACACTTGAGTATTTACAAACATAACACTATGAAACTAGAAACAATCAACAAAAAAAGCTGAGAAAATCACAAATATGTGGAGACTAAACAACATGCTACTGAACAAACAATGGATTATTGAAGAAATTAAAGAAGAAATCAAAAAATATCTGGAGGCAAATTAAAATGAAAACACACCATACCAACTCACATGGGATGCAGCAAAAGCAGTCCTAAGAGGGAAATTCATAGCGATACAGGCTCTCCTCAACAAACAGGAAAAGTCTCAAAGCAGCAATCTTAAACTACATCTAACAGAACTAGAAAAAGAAGAACAAACAAAGCCCAAAGTCAGCAGAAGGAAGGAAATAGTAAGAATTAGACCAGAAATAAGAGAAATAGAGACCAAAAAAAACAGTAGAAGGGATAAATGAAACTAGGAGCTGGTTCTTTAAGAAGATAAACATAATTGACAAACCCTTAGCCAGACTCACTAAGAAAAAAAGAGAGAAGCCTCAAATAAATAAAATTAGAACTGAAAGAGGAGAAATTACAGTAGATACCACAGAAATACAAAGGATTATAAGAGAATACCATGAAAAACTATATGTGGGGCCGGCCCCATGGCTGAATGGTTAAGTTCGCGAGCTCCACTGCGGCGGCTTGGGGTTTTGCTGGTTCGGATCCTGGGCGTGGACATGGCACTGCTTGTCAGGCCACGTTGAGGCAGTGTCCCACATGCCACAACTAGAAGGATCTGCAACTAAGATGTACAGCTATGTACCAGGGGGATTTCGGGAGATAAAGCAGGAAAAAAAAGATTAGCAACAGTTCTTAGTGCCAATCTAAAACAACAACAACAACAAAAAACTATATGCCAAAAATTGGACAACCTAGAAGAAATGGATAAATTCTTAGACTCATACAACTTCCCAAAACTGAAACAAGAAGAAATAGATAATCTGAGTAGACCAGTCACAAGTAAAGAGACTGAAATGGTGATCAAATTCTTCCCAAAAAATAAAAGTCCAGGAGCAAATGGCTTCTCTGGAGAATTCTACCAAACATTAAAAGAAGATTTAATATACATCCTTCTCAAACTATTTCAAAAAGTTAAAGAAGACGGAACACTTCCTTAGACATTGTACAAGGCCAACATCACCCTGATCCCAAAGCCAGACAACGACAGCACAAAGAAAGAAAATTACAGGCCTATGTTGATGGTGAACATAGATGGGAAAATCCTCAACAAAATAGTGGCAAGCCAAATACAGCTATACATTAATATACATTACAAGGATCATACACCATGATCAAGTGGGATTTATACCAGTGATGCAGGGATGGTTCAACATCTGCACATCAATCAATGTGATATATCACATTAACAAATTGAGGAATAAGAACCACAAGATCATCTCAACAGATGGAGAGAAAGCATTTGACAAGATCCAACAGCCATTTATGATAAAAACTCTGAATAAAATGGGCAGGAAGGAAAATACTTCAACATAATAAAGGTCATATATGACAAATCCACAGCCAACATCATACTCAGTGGGGAAAAACTGAATGCCATCCCTCTGAGAACAGGAACAAGACAAGGGTTCCCACTATCACCACTCTTATTTAATATAGTAATGGAGATTTTGGCCAGAACAGTGAGGCAAGAAATAGAAATAAATCGTGTCCAAACTGGCAATGAAGAAATGAAACTCTTGCTGTTTGCAGAGAACATATTTTATATATAGAAACCCTATAGAATCCATCAGCAAAGTATTAGAAATAATTAACAACTACAGCAAAGTGGCAGGGTACAAAATCAACTTAGAAAAATCAGTTGCATTACTATATTCTAAGAATGAACTAACAGAGAGAGAAGTCAAGAATATAATCCTATTTACAATCACAACAAAAAGAATAAAATATCTAGCAATAAATTTAACCAAGGAGGTGAAACACCTATGCAATGGAAACTATAACACATTATTGAAAAAATCAGTGATGACCTAAAGAACTGGAATATCTTCTATGCTCATGGATTGGAAGAATAAACATAGTTAAAATGTCCATGTTACCTAAAGCAATCTATGGATTCAATGCCACCTCAATCAGAATCCCAATGACATTCCTCACAGAAATAAAAGAAAGAATCATAAAATTCATATGGGGCAACAAAAGGCCCCAAATAGCTCAAGCAATCCTGAGAGAAAAGAACAAGGCAGGAGGCATCACATTCCTTGGCTTCAAAATATGCTCCAAAGCTATAATAATCAAAACAGGATGGTAATGGCACAAAAACAGACACATAGATCAATGGAACAGAATTGAAAGCCCAGAAATAAAACCACACATCAACGGAGAGCTAAGTTTTGCCAAAGGAGCTAAGAACATACAATGGAGAAAGGAAAGTCTCTTCAATAAATGGTGTTGGCAAAACTGGACAGCCACATGCAAAAGAATGAAAGTAGACTATTATCTTTCGCCATACACAAAAATTAACTAAAAATGAATTAGAGATTTGAAGGTAAGCCCTGAAACCTTAAAACTCCTAGAAGAAAACATAGGCAGTACACTCTTTGACATTGGTCTTAGAAGGATCTTTTCAAATACCGTATCTACTCTGGCAAGGGAAACAAAAGAAAAAATAAACAAATGGGACTTCATCAGACTAAAGAGTTTCTGCAAGGCAAAGGAAACCAGGAACAAAATGGAAAGACAACCCACCAGCTGGGAGAAAATATTTGCAAGTCATATATCTGAAAAGAGCTTAATCTCCAAAATATATAAAGAACTCACACAACTCAACAACAAAAAACAACAACCTGATCAAAAAATGGGCAGAAGATATGAACAAATATTTTTCTAAAGAAGACGTACAGATGGACAACAGGCACATGAAAAGATGTTCAACATCACTAATCATCAGGGAAATGCCAATCAAAACTACATTGAGATATCACCTTACACCTGTTAGAATGCCTATAATCACTAAGGCAAAAAATAACAAGTGTTGGAGAGGATGTGGAGAAAAGGGAACCCTTACACATTGCTTATGGGGATGCAAACTGACACAGCCACTATGGAAAACAGTATGGACATTTCTCAAAAAATTAAAAATAGAAATACCATGCAACCCAGCTATTCCACTACTGGGTGTTTATCCAAAGATTTTGAAATCAACAATTCAAAGAGACTTATGCAACCCAGTGTTCACTGCAGCATTATTCACAATAGCCAAGATGTGGAAGCAACCCAAGTGATCATTGACTGATGAATGGATAAAGAAGATGTGGTATATATATATAGAGAGAGAGAGACAGAGAGACACAGAGAGAGAGAGAGAGAGAGAGATACAATGGAATACTACTCAGCCATAAAAAAGACAAAATTGTCCCATTTGCAACAACATGGATGACCTTGAGGGTATTATGTTAAGCAAAACAAGCCAGACAGAGAAAGACAACACCATATGATTTCACTTATTTGTGGAAGATAAACAGCAAATGGAAAGAGAACAAATTAGTGGTTACCAGAGGGGTAAGGGGTTTGGAATGGGCATAAGTGCTAAAGGGGCGCATGTATATGGTAGCAGACAAATAATAATGTAAAACTGAAATCTCACAGTGTTATAAACTTTGCTACCTCAATAAGATAAAAAATAAAATAACTTAGGCTTTCATAATCTTCTTGGTTTGTTGGGGGGAGGGTCATGATCCTTTGAGGTCATTAAAATGGGCTCTCTCCAAGATCTTTGCATACAACTCATGGGATTTATGGATTTTATGAAACCCATTAATAAAAAAGAAGCCTGACTTAAAAGAAGAAAATATGGATTTTAGAAACAGTACTTTTCTTTATAATACATCTCTTATTAGAGTTTTGGTTTTGTTAGATTGCTAAATCTAAAGTCGCATATAGAAGAGCTGAGATTACACACTATGTTAAATTCAAAGTGTTTAAGAGATGCAGGGCAGTACTGTAGGAAGATTACCAAGTTAAGTATTGAAAGTCTAGGGTTCCACATTTGGCTAAAGGCATACCTAATTCTGTGGGTCTCAGTTTTCTCTTCTGTAATTGCGGAGTTTGAGTTACAAGACAGAAGGTGCCTCATGGCTTTGTACTATGAACCTATAAAGTAGACTTGCATTCTTTCTTTTCTGTAAAATTTTAAATAAAATGGAAACTGAGATGTGCAAGACTTTGACACTGATCATTACAAAACGTTATTGAGAGAAATGGTGAAGATGTGTACTCTCCCTAAATTGATTTGTAGATTCAATGCTATCCCAATGAAAATCCTAGCAGGTTATTCTCTTTTATGATGGAAACTGACAAGTGATTCTAAAATTCATGTGGAAATGTGAAAGGCCAAAATTATCCAAGAAAATCTTGAAAACAAAACTGGAGGACTTATACAATCAGATATCAAGACCTATTATAAAGTTTATATTACATTGCATTATAGAATATTATATTATATGATATTTTCCCCCACTTTTATTGACATGTAATGGACATATAACATTGTAAGACACACTCTTTTTCTTTTTTTTTTTGAGGAAGATTAGCCCTGAGCTAACTACTGCCAATCCTCATCTTCTTGCTTAGGAAGACTGGCCCTGAGCTAACATCCGTGCCCATCTTCCTCTACTTTATATGTGGGACGCCTACCACAGCATGGTGTGCCAAGCGGTACCATGTCCACACCTGGGATCCGAACCGGCGAACCCCGGGCCGCTGAGAAGAAGAACATGCGCACTTAACCGCTGTGCCACCAGGCTGGCCCCAAGACATACTCTTGATGCAGATCTCAGCCTAGTCTACCATGGCTTGGCTTTTTAACCAGCTCATAGTCTTCAATGGACATTTTGAAAGGTGTTGATTAATAGTTCAATGAGGAAAACAGTCTACTTATTCAACGAATTTCCTCCAAGTTTCTAGGCCCCTTTAGATATAATCAAAACAGATTATGATGATGGGAGGTCAAAAAGATTCTGTTTCTCCTCTGAAGTCAAAGGAATTCAGAAAAGTCTGACATTGCTACAAATGCGATTCAAGTCAAACTTAAGGATCTAATTCCTGACTTGAAGTCTTTAAATCTAGTCATAGTAAACAGTTCGTCTTTTTCTTCAAGAGGTTTTAGAATAGACAGGACAATTTTTATATAAATATTTATTGAGACTCTACGAAACACCAGGCAACCAGAAGCAGTAAGACCCTGGTTCCTATGGAGCTTGCAGGACACAATCAAGGCAGCTAACTAAAGAAGTTATGACAAAGTTTGACGTGTGTTATGACAGAGAAAATTCAGTACTATAGTGTCAAGGAAGTCAAGAACAGATCTTCTTCCAGAAGGCCTACCCAAGCAGACAGCAGAAGGATGGGTGAGGTGGAGTTGGTTAGGAAAAGAAGGAGTAGAGGCGAAAGGATGTTGAAATATTCACCAAAACATTCATTTGTTTGTGCAAATGAAATCACAGTGAAGACATGGAACTGATAGAAATTCAGAACGGCTGGAATTCAAAGGGACAGGGTGGAGTCTTACGAGCTGAAGCTGAAACCCAAGGGTGAGATCAAGGAGAAAATTACAAGCCATGTTAAGGATTTTTTTCCCCCTTAGGAGTATAGGAAGCCATTGGAGAGATTCTAATTTTAGAAGAAATGTCACTGGCAGCAATGTGTCCCACAGATTAGGGGCAAGTTAGGACCTAGGAGACCAGTGAAGAGGCTGTGAAAGGCCATGGTGAGTTGGACTAGGATGGCAGCAGAGGGAACAGAGAGAGATGGACGAAGTCAGATTTTTAGGACGTCAAATAGATTGATTGGAAGGAAAGGGTGAAGAGGAAGGAAAAAGGAAGACGGAAAATAGTAAGGAAGAATCAAGATGATAGCTTGAAAGTGAGGCTGTTACTGAGCTCAAAAATGTGATTCCAGGAATTTGAGCATAGAGCTCTGTTTTCATCAAAAACTAAACAAGAGTTTAAGGGATTCAGAGTCTTTCTTGTTCAATGCTTCTATAAGTGTCTCCTAGTCATTTAGTGCTAAGTTTAATTTTTCAAGTCATCTCTAAAGTACAACCACAGCACTATCCGTGAAACAACCATCTTCATTTAGACTTCAGGTAGCCACTGCCACAGAGGAAGAAATCCAGTGTTCACACTTTTACTGCTATAAAATATCTCTGTGTAAATATTGATCTACTTAGCATAATTTGAGACTACAGATGGGGAAAATTTTGATGCAAGTAGTTTGAATTATACACAATAAAGTATATTTTCTATATGTCATGATGTATTTGCTGACAGATATGAAGAATGAACATATTCTTTACATAGAAATAATTGAAACAAAATCTTAATGGATTCCCATAATTGGATTCCATTTTAAAAGATTTAGTAAAAGAATACAGAATATTAATCTCTCCACAAAATTGGGAATTTCCAATATTTATATGTGGTTCTTTTAAAAATATTTATTACATAGTGTATATCTGTAGAAATTGTTGGTGAGCAAAGACACTGGAAAACAGCCACATAGCGACAGTTCCTATCAAAAGTATAGTGAATGTTACAGAAGATTGAAGGAAACTAAAATACTGAAAATAAATGTTGGAATTCTGTCCTGATCAGTGTCAATATGCTGGGAATATATTTTAGAAACATCACATCACTAGAGAGGAAGATATTGAAATTGAAGTCCTAGTAATCGGTATATTATTTTGAAATACTGAGATTTCTAGGTTGTCTTTTTTTTTCTAGAAGTGTTCATAGCAGCCTACAATGAGTAAAGGGCTTGGAAGCCTACTCCGATGTGTACATGTGACAAAAATAACAAACTCCTCACCTCCTCTGCCCCTATATCTGTTTATCCTCCTATGTTCCCTACCTCAGTGGTGGTTTGTTCTTGCTACTAGGCACCAAAATGAAAAGCTGGGAAGCATGTTAGACCTCACCCCTGACTCAGTCTCTGATTTCAGCCAACTGTATTTCCTAAATCTTGCTCAAACCCATCCTTCCATCTCTAGAACCACCTCTAGGCCTTGATCGTCTCGCCTGAATCATTGCAATATTCTCCTAACTGGATTCCTGCATTGAGTTCTTACTTTTCTCTCAAATCCATCCCCCACACTTCCACCAGAGGGAGGTGCCTAAAACATAGGTCAGACCAGGTCACCCTCTGTCTCAACTCCTTCACCACCTTTCCAGTGCTTCTTTCAGTATGAAGATTTTATTCCTTCTTTGAAAGGTTTTAATGGAATTTCAAATGTTATGATCTCAGAGATGTTGAGCCAAATAATGACAGAACATCTTGCATCAGACTAACACTTCCTGAGAAAACAATTATAAACTCTGCATAAAATATTTTAAAAACAACAATTTAAAGGTGCTAGAGAATGTCTAAAAGCAGGCAGAAACTGGGTCATTTGATCCTTGGAATTAGGGAATCACACTGGGTTTATACAGTTCTTCCCCTGAGGCTCTCTCTGGTTTCTGGGGTGTTGGAATATTGATCTCAAAAAATCTGCATTTGTTGGTCTGAGGAGTCAAATTAAGGACTTCCTTCCCAGAAAAGATGAAGTCACAGAGAGGGAGGCCTCGAAAGTTGCATCTAAATATCCCCTCAAATGCTTGGCTGTCTCCTCAGCTGCACATGTGTGGGGAAAAGACTCCAAGGAAGCCAGAGGGAAACCAACAGCTGAAAGACTGAGAGGCTGGAAGAGCTAGCCAGATGTTCCAGCTCCTACTGGCTGGAGAGAAGTGGTTTAGAGTTCGCATCCAACTCAATTAGAGGGGCTTGGTAAGCATTTTGTGTTTGCCATTGAAATTTCAGAAAAGCTGCACATTAAAAGTAAAGATGACATTCCAGGACTAAGGGATTTTCTCTTGAACTGAGGACAAAACTAAAATAGGTCTCATTTAGCAAATTGTAAAACCAACCCACAAGTTCAAAACAATCTGCCTGTAATTTAACTGTCTGCTAGAACAAAACTTTATTTATAGTGAGAGTTAGCAAACACAACCCATGGTCTGTTTTTTTTGAGTTCATAATAGTTTACAGCATTGTGAAATTTCAATTGTACATTATTTCTTGTCCGTCACCACATAAGTGCTCCCCTTCATGGCTAAGTAGTATTCCATTGTGTATATATACCACATTTTCTTATCCCATCGTTGGTTGACGGGCACTTGGACCATTTCCATGTCTTGGCTACTGCGAATAGTGCTGCAACAAACATAGGGATACATATATCACTTTGGATTATTGATTTCAAGTTGTTTGGGTAGATACCCAGTAGTGGGATAGCTGGGTGATATGGTATTTCTATTTTTAGTTTTTTGAGGAATCTCTATACTGTTTTCCATAGTGGTGGCACCAGTTTGCATCTCCACAAACATTGTATGAAGGTTCCCTTTTCTCCATACCTTCTCCAACATTTGTTATTTTTAGTCTTAGTGATTATAGCCATTTTAACAGGCAAAAGGTGGTATCTTAGTGTAGTTTTGATTTGCATTTCCCTGATGATTAGCAATGTTGAACATCTTTTCATGTGTTTATTGGCCATCTGTATATCTTTTTTGGAAAAATGTCTGTTCATAACCTCTGCCCATTTTTTGATCGGGCTGTTTGTTTTTTATTGTTCAATTGTGTGAGTTCTTTATACATAATGGAGATTAACCCCTTGTTGGATATATGATTTGCAAAAAGTTTCTCCCAATTGGTGGATTGTCTTTTGATTTTGGCCCTAGTTTCTTTTACCTTGCAGAATCTCTTTAGTCTGATGAAGTCCCCCTTGTTTATTTTGTCTTTTGTTTCCCTTGTCTGAGAAGACATGATATTCGAAAAGATCCTTTTAAATTCAATGTCGAAGAGTGTACTACCTGTATTATCTTCTGGGAGTGTTATGTTTTCAGGGCTTATCTTCAAGTCTTTGATCCATTTTGAGTTTATTTTTGTGAATGGAGTGAGATAATGCTCTATTTTCATTCTTTTACAAGTGGTTGTTCAGATTTCCCAACACCATTCTTGAGGGTTTATCATATTATGTCATTAAATTCACACAACCGTGTGTATAATTTTACAGATGCAAAGCCTAAAGCTCACACAAGTTTGCAACTTGCTCCAGGTCATAAATCTTATAACTTTTAGAAGCAGAATTTGAATACAGTTTTGTCTGTAAATAAAACCTATACTCTGCACCACTTTTTCCTTAGATCCCTCAACACACTCACAAAGTTCAATAACTATTTGTGAAATTATTGACTAACGTTAAACTATGATATGAATCTAGTGACATCACTCACTGTCATTCCCCAGGTTTGGTCAGCTATGGCCTGAAACCAACAAGTAAAGCCCAATCACACCCTGGGCCAAACCTGGCCAAAGCAGTTAAGTATTTACAGCTTCAGACCCATCCATTGATTCAATCTCGATTTAGTCTTGGTTCCTAAATAGAGTAGTCAGCATACCAAGATGATCCCACCAGGCTGCTTTCTTTGCTCAGCAACTGGCTTCTTTGCTCCATGGTTCAGGACTGAACCTGGACTTTAGTTTCTTACTGCATATTCCATTTTCCCAGTTAGGCCTGAGGCTGTCCTTGGCTGGAGCCCAGTTTTCAAGATACCTCTCAACATGAGTGGACCCCACCATCTTTATCCACTGGCAGGGGCCCTGATCCAAACCAAGTAGGTCACCTAGAGCCACACTAATGACTTGGAAAATTACTCTGTCTCCCATGGTTATCCAACGCCAGCCTAGATTGAGGACCAGTTTACTCATGGCCATTGAAAAATGGATTGTTATACATGTCTATGACCATCCCAGCCATGAAGGTCATGTCCTGAGAATCATAGTATTTCCCCATGATCTGATTCCAAAGAGGACTTCTTTGGAGGAAATCCTCAATATGGCCATCATTGGCTACCTCAGACCAGAAAAGATCTGTGATTCTTTAGGTAAGTTCCTATTTAGATCTTCTTCACTATTACTGCAGCTACTTACACTGCTTCTACTTGTAATAACCATGGCAAGACAGATAATAATTGAGCATTTAATATGTGCCAGGAACTGTTTTAAGTGCCTTATAGGAATTAACTCATTTCATCCACACAGCAACAATATGAGGAATTATTTTGTCTGTTTCACAGATGAGGAAGTTGGCACAGAGAGGTCAAGAAATTTGCCCAGGGTCACATAGTAAGTGGTGAAGCCTACATTCAAACCCACCAGGCTGGCTGCCTCTCTCCAACAGTATGAAGTTAATGGCATCTTCATTTCCTTTTTGTATTTCAAGGAACAAATAAATAATACTGTGATGAATAATGGATGCTTTGCAATGCTGGAAGTGTAAGAAACCATAAACCAGAACATTTGAAATGAATGGTATCAAGTATCCTAGTGTAGTGTGATAGTTGTAATTCTACTGTAGAATTTCCTTTACAAGTGCAAATACTGAAGAGATTGAACGTGAATATTTGTTTCTTCCACTTGATATTTGCAATGTACACCTTTGCTAATGCCTTTCTCTAAGAACTTGCAAGAAGATTAGGGCCATCTTTTGTTACAACTGACTTTTACTTGAATCTGAAAGCAGGGATGGGACAAACATTCACAGGGCATCCAGCCCGTGCTGGAGACGCGGCTGTCTCCGAGTTTGCAGGAGGGCTGCGCACAGGAGCAGGGAAAAGTCTAGAAGGAGTTTTTGATCTTCACCTGCTGTGTTCTCTCTGCAGTCACTTATTTTGGCAACTCAGGTGATACTGAGGAAGCTAAGAAACAAGTAGATTTACCAGCACATTTGAAACTCATGACAATTTCTTCCAGGTTCCTAAAAGCAAAATAATGAATGGCCACTGCTGAGAAATCATCTTATTTATTTAGTCTCTGTTATCTAGTATTTACTATTCTTGACTGTGCGGTGTAATCTTGGTGACATTTTAAAAGTCAAGCATTTGCCCAGAGCTCTGAATAAGTTTAAATAGCACCGTGTAATTACCATATTATTTCTCAACTGTTCAGTTAAAACCATTCATGCTACAGTACTAAAAAGAGTCATTTTAAAAATCAAGATTCATTTTTGTAACTTGTTGATTAAAATGTACCACCAGAAAGGTCTTAAATGACTTGTAATGGAAGTGACATGTAGACAAGTATGAGTGAGAGGCAAGTCACTAGTTTGAGGTGAGAACAATAATTCTCATGGTAAAACACTCGCCTGTCTGTACTTGTGTAGCGTGTGCTGCTCAGCAGAAAGGCTGTAACAGTCAAGGGTTCACACTTTACTTGAAACCTAAAGGGGAAATTCCAGACGTTGTTATCTGTGCTATTTTGTGCATTAATATATCATTACAGACATGAAGACTTGTGAAATTTCATTTTAATTAGTCCTTTCCTTAATGGGGTCAAATCATTGAACTGTGTCCCTTTTTTGTTACAGCTGCCTCAGTTCAAATGGGTGGAAACTCCCTCTTCTATCATTTTTTTGACTTTTAAAGCAATATAATGAGTGTTTTTCAAATCTCTAGGTCTCATTTTTTGTGTTATATAACACTTCTCTCTTATTTTTAAGAATAGGTATTCTTCAAAGTTTTTCATTACTTTGGTTCTTTTTTCCTTTAAATAATTGTCAGTGTCAGGTTTTTTTTTTTTCCATTAAGAATATCCTTCAATTGCATAGTTACAGAAGACTGCATCTATATCTACCATTCCTTCCTTCACTTTATGAACCGTGATTAAGTGCATATCTATACTGCGTTTCAGAACAAAAAAAACCCAAAACTTCATCTTCAGGTTAAATGAACACATAGCAGTTCATTCATATACAACAGTTTCTTAAAGAACACAAAATACTTGTTTTCTCCCTAGAGAAACTATTTTAGAGCCAAACTATGAGTAGAAAGTTATTTGTTTGTATGTAATTATATGTTCCTAAGCAAACGTAAACTTGTAGTTTTGTGCGCACAATGTAATTTAAAGCTACAGCTGGCTAGTAGTTTGGGAGAAAGGCATAAATAATAAAGTCTTAGTTAAATAATCTTCATACTAAGCATTTTTTCCTCCTACTAATTTCTAAGAAGTGATTTTTGGCACCTTGAGACTTTTGTTTATAGTGGCAGAGAGTTGAAATCTTTGGATATTTGGGAAATTAAGATTACAGATTGTGTGGGCCCCCTGAAACAGTTCGTTGCATTATTGTTGACAAGTAAACAATAACAGATTTGGTGGGAGGATGAGGGCAGAAATATGTGGAAGGTAATCTTAAAGATAATTCATTATAAATTATTTTTCCTTAATCTGCACAAATGAATTAGAGAACTGATTTTAACAAAAATAGTCATAAAGTGTTTAGAATAACATCTACAGCTCTTGTTGGAGAGGGGGAAGCATGGACAGATTCACCTGGATTGTGTTTTACTTTTTAGTGTATGAATTTCTGGCAAGCAATGTAGTATGAGTCTTTTTCATGTCTTCCTTATAAAACCTAAATAACTTTCTGTCTCATAGTTTAAGTGGCTCTTAGTTTCCCTAGGAGGAAAACAAGTATTTTGCGTTCCTGAAGAAATTGTTATATATGAATGAACTGCTATGTGCTTATTGAAACTTTGAGGAATTCTGAAGATGAAGTTTTGGAATTTTTTCCTAAAATGCAATACAGCTTTGCACTTAATCACTATATGGACTTCACTATATGAACTTACTCACAGTTCATATAGTGAAGGATGGAATGGCAGATATAGGTGCAGTCTTCTGTAAGTGCACACTTGTAGGATATTCTAAATGGAAAAAAACACCGCCAGTGGTAATTATTTAAAGGAAAAGAGAACCAGAGTCAAGAAAAATGTTGAAGAAGTCTATCTACTCTTAAGAGAGGAGAGAAGTGTTGTACAACACAAAAATGAGGCCTAGAGATTTGAAAAACAATTATTTTACTGCTTTAAAAGGAAAAAATGATAGGAAGAGGGAGTTTAGGCCAATTTGAGCCGAGGCAGCTGTAACAAAAATGGAATACATTTCAGTGATTTTACTCCATTAAGGAAATGACTAATTTTAAAATGAAATTTCACAAGTCTTCATGTCTGTAATAATATATTAAAGCACAAAATATCACAGATGCAAAGTCTGGATTCCCCCCTTAGGTTTACAATAAACTATGAAACTTCTGTTCAATCCACTGACTTTTCCAGCCTCTCTGTTGAGCAGTGCGCACTATGCTAGTACAGACATGCGAATGCTTTAACACAAGAATTACCGTTCCTATCTCAAACTAGTGACTTGCCTCTCAGTCATACTTATCTACATTTCATTTCCATTATAAGTCACTTAGGAACTTTCTAGTGGAACATTTTAATCAACATATTACATAAAGAAGAATCTTGATTTTTAAAATGAGTCTTTTTGGTACTGTGGCGTGATGGGTTTAAGTGAACCGTTGAGACATAATATGGTTACTACAGAGTACTGTTTAAACTCATTCACAGCTGTAGGAAAATACTAGTTTTTAAAATATAACCAAGATGAGACTGCACAGTTATGAGCCAGGGAATGAAAAAATAAGATGATTTTTCATCGGTGGCCATTTATTATTTTCTTTTAGGAAGCTGCAAGAAATTGTCTTCTTTAGGTTCCAAATGTTCTCTAAATCCAGTCGTTTCTTAGCTTCCTCAATATCACGTTGAATTGCTGAAATAAGTGACTCTGCAAATACAAGGCGAAGATGATCAGAAACTGCTGCTAGGCTCTCCCCTGCTCCTGTGCACAGCCCTCCTGCAAACTCTGAGGCAGCAGCGTCTCTAGCATGGGCTGGATGCCCCATAAATGTTCGTCCCATCCCTGCTTTCAGACTCAAGTAAAAGTCACTGGTAAACAAAAGACGGCCCTAATCTTCTTGCAATTTCTTAGAGAAAGGCATTAACACAAGCGTACAATGCAAATACCAAGTGGAAGAAACAAATATTCACATTCAATTCTCTTCAGTATTTACACCGGTAAAAGAAACTCTACAACAGAATTAAAGCTATCACACTGCACTAAGATACTTGATACAATTCATTTCGAATGTTCCGATTTATGGCTTCTTACACTTCAAGCATTGCAAAGCATCTATTATTCATCACAATATGAATCCTTACTTGTTCCTTAAAATGTGAAAAGGAAATAAAGGTTTCATTAACGTCATACTGTTGGAGAGAGGCAGCCAGCCTGCTGGGTTTGAATCTAAGCTTCACCACTTAACTCTGTGACCCTGAGCAAATTAGTTAACCTCTCTATGCCAACTTCCTCATCTGTGAAATGGGCAGAATAATTTCTCATATTGCTGTTGTGGGGATGAAACAAGTTAATCCAGGTGAGGCACTTAAAACAGTGCCCGGCACATATTAAATGCTCAAATGTTATCTGTCCTGTCGTGGTTATTACAAGCAGAAGCAGTGTAAGTAGCTGCAGTAACAGTTAAGAAGATCTAAATAAGAACTTAGCTAAAGAATCAAAGTTCTTCTCTGGTCTGAGGCAGTCAACGATGGAGGATTTCCCCGGAGAAGTCCTCTTTGAAGGTATGCATGATATGAGCTTCCTACAGTCAAGAAATGTTAAAAATATCACCATCAGATCAGAGAGTGCCTGAAACTTGAAATATATCTTCATGTTCATGGTGGGGTAATTTAAATGAAACAATCAACCCTTATTAAATTTTTAAAGACAAGTTCAAACCTAAATGCAATTCTTCCATTGCTCCTGTTTCCGACCCTGACCTTCCATGTAAACATAACTGAGTAGGGTAGATGTTATATTACAAATCTGGTATGATTTGCTGTTTATAGAAAAAACTAGCATGCACCAAAGTAATTAAGAGTCTTAGCAAGGGGAAAAAAACTGACCAAAGACACCAAAGAAGGAATGAGCAAAGCATTAAGAGACATTTCTACTGAAAGAACTAGTTCTAAGGTTGATCAGGATGCATGGTCTCTGACACACGCCAAGCGCAGAAACCTTTGAGGGCTGGGCAGAGCCATTGGCTGATGTGGGGGCAGAAGAGCCAACGCAGGTTCCTGACCAGGAATGATGTGAAAACGGTACAGAACATATTGAAGCAAAACGGTGCAGGACGGAGAAGATGCTCTGGTACCTGACTTTTAGCAGACTGCTACAATGGAGAAGTCTGAGTCCAAAAGGCAGAAAAACCAATGAAGAGAGCACAAACTCACAGAGGACAGTTGAGGCTGGGCTAGGATGTGGCAGTGGAAATTGAGAAGTTTAAACAATTTAGAAAGACGTAACTTGAGACTAGAGGTATATTTTAAGTGTATGACTTAAAAACATCGAATCTAGGAAGTGATCCTTAAAACTGAAGCATCTATTACAAATCAGCTCAGAGTACAGCTAGATCATTCAGCATAACAAAACCAATTAAAAGATAGTAACAATGGCCCATTGAAAAGAAACCAAACATGAAAATCTGAATTCAATAATTAGGTGGTTGGTCTTTCTTACCTAAGATAGCAAGTCTACCATGTACACTTAAAGTGATTCGGACTGAAAAAAAGGAAGTAAGTATCACATGAGACTTTTAGATTAAGGTGAGTTTTATTTTCTCTTAAAAAAATAAAACAATCTACTCTTTCATAATCTTTTTGGTTTGTTGGGGGAAGGGTCATGATCCTTTGAGGTCATTAAAATGGGATCTTTCTGAGTGTCCCCATGTAAGACTTTGCATCCAACTTAATGGGACTTATGGATTTTATGAAACCCATTAAGAAAAAGAATCCTGATGTAAACAGTTTAAACGAAGAAAATATGAATACTAGAAATAGGACTTTTCTTTATAATATAGCACTTATGAGAGCTTTGGTTTGTTAGATTACTCAATCTAAAATCGTGTGTAGAAGAGTTGAAATTACATACTATGCTGAGTTTAAAGTGTTTAAGAGAAGCAGGGCAGGACTGTAGGAGGAGCACCGAGTGAAGAATCGAGGTCCGGGTGCGGCACTCGGCTAACAGCACACCTGACCTCTCTGAGGCTCAGTTTTCTCCTCTGTAACTGAGGGGCTTGGGTTGGATGACATAAGGGGTCCCATGGCTTTGTACTAGGAACCAATAAATTTGACTTGCATTCTTCCTTTTCAGTGAAATTTTGAATAAAAAGGAAAGTAAGATGCATAAGACCTTGACACCGATCATTAGAAAACATTATTGAGAGAAACGGTAAAGATGTGTACGCTCCCTAAATTGATCTGCAGATTCAATGCCATCCCAATGAAAATCCTAACAGATTATTTTTTAATGATGGAAATTGACAAGTGATTCTAAAATTCATGTGGAAATGCAAAAGGCCAAAATTATCCCAAAAAACCTTGAAAACAAACCTGAAAGTCTTATAGAATCAGATATCAAGACCTATTACAAGCTTATATTATATTATATCATATTATATTTTTCTCCAGCTTTATTGAGATATAATTGACATATAATGTTGTAAGACACACTCTTGATGCCAGTCTCACACTGTGTCTACCATGACTTGGCTTTTTAACCAGCTCATAGTCCTCAATGGACATTTTGGAAGATGTTGAATAACTGTTCAATAAAAAAAATAGTCTACATACTCCAACTTGCTCAGAAAATTTCCCCAAAGTTTCTAAGCCCTTTTGGATATAGTTAAAACACATAATGTTGGTGGGATGTCACAAAGCTTCTCTTTTTCCACCGAACTCAGAGGAATTCGGAAGAATCTGAAATTGTTACAAATGGGATTCATGTTAAATATAAGGATCCCACTCCTGACTCTAAGTCTTTAAATCTAGTAATAGTAAATAGTATCCTTTTTTAAAGAGATTTTAGAACAGAAAAGACAATATTTTTTTATAACGATTTATTGAGACTCTACTAAACACCAGGCAACTAGGACCAGGAGGATGCTGCCCTAGTTCCCATGAAGCTTGCAGTAGAATCAAGGCAGCTAACTAAGGAAGTTATGACAGTTTGATGCATGTTATGACTGAGGAAATTCAGGGTACTCTTGTGTCGAGGGAAAGTCAAGAAAAGACCTTCTGGAGAAGTACAACCTAAAAAGATACCTGAAAGGTGAGTGAGTTGGAGTGAATTAGGAAAAGAAGGAATCTCTATTCTTCTACAAGAATCTAAAAGGATGTTGGAAACATTCACCAAAGCCTTCATTTGACTGTGCAAATGAAAGCACAGTGAAAACATGGAAATGACAGAAATTCAGAATGGCTGGAAGTCAAAGGGAGAGGGTGGAGCGGTACCAGATGAGGCTGAAACCAAGGGTGAAATTGAAGAGAAAATTGCAAGCCATGTTAAGGAATTTTTTTTCCTAAGGAATATAGAAAGACATTGAAGGAATTCTTATTTTAGAAAAAATGTCACTGGCAGCAATGTGGCCAATAGATTAGGAGAAAGGTAGGACGTCGGAGACCAGTGAAGAGGCTGTGAAAGGCCATGGTGAGTTGGACTAAGATAGCAGCAGAGAGAATAGAGAGAAATGGATGGAGTCAGGAGATTTTTAGGAAGTCAAATAGACTGATTTGAAGGATAGGGTGAAGAGGAAGGAAAAAGGACGACAGAAAACAGATAAGGAAGAATCAAGACGAAAGCTTGACAGTGTGGTACTACTGAGCTCAAAAATACGATGCCAGGAATTTAAACATAGAGCTCCGTTTTCATCAAAATCGAAAAAGTAGTTTAAGTCATTCAGAGTCTTTCTTGTCCAATACTTTTATAGGTCTCTCCTGGTCATTCAGTGCTAAGAGGCAATTTAATTTTTCAAGTCATCTCTAACTCTAAGTTAAATTCACAGTGCTATCTGGGACACAGCCATGTCATTCAGACTTCAGTTAACCACCACCATATAGAAGGAAATCCAATATTCACACTTTCAACAGTATAAAAATATCTGTGTAGAATATTGCTCTACTTAGCATAATTAGAGGAAGTGCAAACTGGAAAATTTTGATGTAAAGTAATTTGAATTATATGCAGTAAAGTGTATTGTCTATATGCCATAATGTGTTCACTAAAAGATATGAAGAATCAACATATTCTTTACATAGAAATAACTGAAACAAAAAACCCCAATGGATTCCCATGATTAGATTCCATATTAAAGGATTTAGTAAAAGAATACAGAATCTTAATCTATTCACAGCATGGGGAATTTTCAATATTTATATGCAGTTCTTTTAAAAATATGTATTACTTGTTCTGTATCTACAGAAATTATTGAGGAGAAAAAGATACTGGAAAACAGTCACATACCAACAGATCCTATCAAAGTTATAACGAATGTTATAGAAGATTGAAGGAAATAAAAATACTGAAAATAAATGTTGGAATTCTGTCCTGCTCAGTGTCAATATGCTGGGAATATATTTTAGAAACCTCACATCACTAGAGAGGAAGACAATGAATTTGAAGTCCAAGTAATCAATATATCATTTTGAAACACTGAGATTTCTAGGTTGCTTTTTTTTTCCTTTTTAAAAGTGTCCATAGCAGCCTACCACGAGTAAAGGGTTCTGATGTGTACATGGGACAAAAATAACAAATTCCTCACCTCCTCAGCCCCTAAATCCGTTTATCCTCCTATGTTCCCTATCTCAGCGATGGTTTGCTCTTGCTGCTAGTCACCAGAATAAAAATCTGGGAAGCATGCTAGACCTCACCCCCGACACCTACTCGGTCTCTGATTTCAGCCAACTGTATTTCCTTAATCTTGCTCAAATCCATCTTTCCTTCCCTAGAACCACCTCTAGCCCTTGATTCTCTTGCCTGAATCATTGCAATGTTCTCCTAACTGGATTCCTTCATCGAGTTCTTATTTTTCTCTCAAATCCATCCTCCACACTTCCACCAGAGGGAGGTGCCTAAAACATAGATCAGACCAGGTCACCCTCTGTCTCAACTCCTTCACCACGCCTCCAGTGCTTCTTTCAGTGTGAAGCTTTCATTCCTTCCTTGAAAGATTTTAATGGAATTTCAAATGTTATGATTGCAAATATACCTAATGACAGAACATCTTGCATCAGACTCACACTTCCTCAGAAAACAATTATAAACTCTGCACAAAATATTTTAAAAACAACAATTTAAGGGCACTGGAGAATGATTGAAAGCAGGTAGAAACTGAAGGTGATTTGACCCTTGGAATTAGGGAATCACACTGGGTTTATATCATTTTTCCCCTGATGCCCGCCCTCTCTGGTCTCTGGTGTTTGGAACAAAGACTTCGAAAAACCTAAAATTTTGTTGGTCTGAAGAATCAAATTAAGGATTTCCCTCCCTGAAAAATACTCAACTGGCTCTTGCTGGCTTTGAAGATGGAAGGGGCCACATTCCAAAAAGTGTGGTAGCCTCTGGAAGTTGGAAAAGGCAAGAAAGAGTGTCCCATACGGTCTAGAAAAGGAATGGAACCCTGCAAACATCTCAATTTTCGTCCAGTGAGACCCACATCAGACTTCTGACTTACAAAACTGAAAGATAAATCTGCGTGGTTCAAGCCCCTAAGTTTGTGATAATTTGTTACGGCAGCAAAAGGAATGTAATATAGGGAGGCGCTATTATTCCCCTGAATTTTAGATGAGAAATTTGGAGTCCCAACTAGAGGAGTTAATTACCTCAATACAGAAATGCTTTTAATAAGACATTCTTATAGTGTGGACTATGAAGAAGACAATAAGGTGAAGTTTCTACTTGTTGTCTTTAATGATGTTATTATTTATTTCTGCCACCCCTCCTCAAAATGGATGTGAAGCCCTGGTTGACTTCACTATAGTCATAGAGCATATGGCTTTAAAGCTAGAAAATTGGCCTGCACAGAATAAAGGAATTTTTGTGAAAAATCTTCATCTCACAATCACGGGACGGATATTTCACATAACTCAGGTGGCAGAAGCACCCTCCTGTGTAGATGACCAACAATTTAGGGCCGTGACATTGGGGACATCAGGAGCACTCCACCTGGAGACCCCTCTCACAGGTGGGCATGCCCCCGGCTTGGCTCTCCTTCCTGTGGGATATCCTGGGGGAAATGTAAGTGCGGAATTTCAAGCTTGTCCGTATCTAACTGTACACTCAATTTTCAACCAGGCTGCAAAAAAACCAGATTCCACCCTCTGCCAGAGCGCCTTCGGTCAATAGGGTTTGGAAGCTTTAAATATCCCTTTGTAAGAAGGAAGCCTTGAGATCCCGTGCTCCACCTCAAACTTAATGTTTGACCCACTTCAACCTCCTGATATGTGTCATAATTATAACTTCCTGATAAATTGTGTGATCAATCGACTAACACACAGTCTATTTCGAGAGGGCAGGGCTCATCTCTCTTTTCACCACTGAATTCTCAGCACTTGGCACAGCAGATGCTCTATAAATATTTGTGAAATAAATGAATGAATTAATTAATGACTAAACCTGAATTTTAAACAGAATGAAGGACTTTCTAATTAAATACAAACAAAGCCCATTAATTTTTCTCAACTCAAAATGTGTTTTTATTAGTCTCTTCCATATCATCTTTAAGCTGTTATTTCAAATAATTGTCAGTCCTGGGCCTTAATATTTGAATTATAATAAAACACTCTTAGAGGCTTACTGGGTAAGAGCTCAGTTTTCTGCTTTGTATTCATGCTGCATTTCAGGGTTAAAGAGGAGGTCATTATAATCTAACCAGAGGTATATCTGAATTTATAAAATGAATACTAATGTTAAAATGAAGCTCTCACTATTCCACAATATGATCTTTAAATAATTGGACTTTAATATTTAAATTCCCATAAAATGATATTTAATTATGAAATTCTCATAAAGTGACTTCGGCTTATTTATCTTTATTGTGCTTTCTTTAGAATAAAAAGCAAACGTTTGGCAATCATTTAAAGGGATTATCATAAAATCACATTTCAGAATTTGAAATGACGTAGGAGTTCAAGGGCTGCCAAAGAATTCACAAAATGATAAAGTCAGGTGTGTGTGCATGTGTGCAGACATAATATATACAATATATCCTAATCCAGTACTTGATATAAATATCTATGCAATATATAATTCTATATTTTGCATATAGAGTTTAATGTAATGCACATACAATGCAAAAGTACAAATATATTTCTTAAACATGCATAAAACTTTATGGTGTTATTTTTGTAGAAAGTTTCTAAGTAATATAGTTTTTTATCTTAATTAAATTAGTTTAATTTGAAAAAATTCATAAAACTATAAGCAAAAAACAAAATCACTTATAACAGGGCTATTCCTACAATGCTCATTGACACCATCCAGGAAACAAGAAGCCCCATTCAGTTTTTGGTATAGTTCTTTTATTTTTCTTGTGAAGATATATATATAGAGAGAGAGAGAGAGAATTAACAAAATGGAAGTCATGCTGCTTAAACAACTTTGCTCTCTGCTTCTTTCACTTGACAATACACATTATACAGTAAGCATATTTTTCAAAGATCTTTATTTGCATCATTTTAATGACTGCGTAACATTCTTTCCTATGTATTTACCCAATCCTCTAATGTTGCACGTTCAAGGTGTTTCCAATTTTCTAATATCATCAACAAGGCAGTAATGATGACCTGCTACCAGCTCCTCCATCCTACCCAGAAACAGGCTTCAACCTAACTAAGTGGTAGTACTCCTTTTGGCCAGATTTTCAAGCCAGGCCCACTGTTTGGTCAGTAATCAGACAATAGATGGGTGTTTCTCTGTCCAAGTACCCACCTGTGGTTGAACCAGTCAGGGTCAGCAGCGGTCACGTGTTCACAGGGCTGAGAACAGTGCTAATCAAAGCGTGATGACTGCAGTGGTATTCCAAGGTAGGCAAGAGAGTTTCAGATGGTACATGCACACATGAATATTTATATGCTGTTTTTTAATGAGAAATAAAGTAATATCAGTAAGGTAACCTCTTTGCATGAATTTTTGTCAGTTTTAGTGATAATTTAGGCCTTTCATTCATCCATTGAACAAACACTTATTGAGAATCTCCTAGAGCCTAGGCTCTGTTTTTAAGCGTTGGAGATGCCACTATAAACAAGACAGATAAAAGTTCTACTCTCGGGAGGCTTACCTTCTAGCAAGAGAAACAAATAATAATAAAAAAGTAAGAAAAACATTTAAGTGAAGTTCAGGTAGTGATGAGTAATATGGAGAAAGTAAAGAAAAGTAAGGGAATAGAATGTGACCAGGCAGCCTTGTCTTCATTTACATCGGGACGTCTGCATATGGCTTTTCATAGAAGGTACTTCTTGTATGTAATAAGGGAATGAGCCATGTGCAGATCTAAGGCAGCAGCATTCTCAGCAGAATGATTTAGGTACAGAGACCTAAAAGAAAGAACAAGCGTGGTGCTTTCCAGAAAGAACAAGCTTGGCGCTTTCCAGGAAGCAAAACCAGCCAACTTGACTTAAGCAGACTGAGCAAGTGGGAGCCAGGAAAGATGAGGTCAGGAGGGAGATTCAGGAGCCAGGTGACCGTGGGCCTTGCAAGCCTTGGTAAGGATTTTCCTTGTTCCAAGTGCAATAGCAAGCCACCAGAGGGTTTTAAGTAAGTTTACTGAACAAATTTGTATTTTGAAAACATAATCTGCTGCTGTGTGGAGAACCAATTGGAGGAATGCAGGAACCAAAATAGGAAGATGAGTTAGGGATTTAATGCCACAGCTGCATATAATCATAACTTGGACCAAAATGATAGAGGTGGACGTGGTGAGAACTGTCGGATTCAAGGTATGTTTTGAAGGTACAGCGGACAAGACTCGCTAACAGAAGAGAAGTAACGTTTTGAGAGAATAAAAGATGATGCCTGGATATTTGATTGTGCAGCTCAGGCAATGGTGATGCCATATACTAAAAAAGAGAATCTGTGGAAAGAGCAGACTTGAGAAGGAAAAATGAATGATTTTGATATTAACACACTATGCTTTTTAGACATACAAGTAGAAGTATCCAGTAGGTACGTAGATATTCAAACCTGGAGCTTAGGGGATAGGATGGAGGGGGATTATCATCAGCATGAAGATGCTATTTAAAGCCATGTGCCTGGATGAGATCGCCTAGGGAGTGAGGACAGACAGTGAGGAGGGCAGGACCAGGAGCTTCAAGCTGGAGCACTCTAACATCAAGAGCTCCGGAGAGAAGGAGGAGGGTGCAGAAGAAGCCAGGAAGCAGCAGCTGTGAGATGAGAGGACAGCCAGGAGAGAGTGGTATGAGGAGGGCCGAGAAGAAAGTGCCTCAGAGTGGTTGATGATTGTGCCAAATCTGCTGGGAGGCTGTAGAAAATGAAGATTGAAAATTGACCACTGCTTTTAGCAAGATGGAGATTGCCAGTGATTTTAGCAGAGCAGTTTCAGGGGAGTAGTGAGGACAAAATCCCAATTGAAACAATAGTGAGTACAGAAAGCTCTCAGGAAGTCTTCTAGAAAGAGCAGCCCAGAAATGCAGCCAGAGGGAGAGTGTGATAGGAAGTCTAGGAAAGGTTTGTTTTTGTTTTCTTGAGATGGGAGGCCCGTTTGTATGCTGATGGGAATGATGGAGTAAGAGGGAATAGTGGAGGTGCAGGGAGTGGGGCTCAGAGAGGAGAGATTGTCCTTAGGCAAAACGGAAGCTTCTCATCATTTTGACTGAAGTGTAACTGAAAGTTCAGCCTCTGAACACGGTGCCAATCCAAATAATGAGAACAGAGTCTTGGATGAAAAGGAAAAACAGCTTTACTTTCCTTGCCAGGCAGAGGGGGCAAAGCAATGGCTAGTGTCTTAAGAACTGCTAGCTCCCCACTGGGAAATGTGTAAAGGGTTTTAAAGGTTTACCAGGAATGTGGGGAGGGGGAGACCTGTGACCTTGTTGGCTGGCGTTTTTCCACCAGCCTTCGGCTGCTTGCAGGGAGGGGGGAGATGTCCTTGGCTGTCTCTCTCTGTGGTGGACTCTGGCGCCAAGAAGCTGAGGAGCTGGGCTCTGGGAAGTTTCGGTTTCTTGATATTCTCTGGACAGCAGCTTCCTGTAACAAACTTCAAGGACCCAGGAGTAGCCAAACTTTCATGTGAGCCTGAGGCCATCTGGGTTTAACAGTTTGTAACTTCCATTTGGTTGTAAAGCTCAGGGGGTCAAAGGTTAAAGAAACAGATATTTACATATGAGTATAACTAAAGAAGGAGGGAATGGGGGTGAATGTTTTGAACTCCATATATGCTGGGTTCACTGTAGGGGAACCAATATCAGGGCTGGTGTTAATTAAGAGCCTGTAAATATTGAAGGTATGGAGCAAGGAGGCCCAGAGGTTTGGTGAAGGGGAAAAGAAGCAGTTCTCTTCTGTTTGCTTCTATTTTCTTAGTTGATTTTAAAAAATCAAGATTATCAGCTATGAATGAGACCTGGGAGAGAGTGTTGGAGAGAAGAAGATATAAAACAGTCATCTGAAAAAGTGGACAGGAACTTGATCAGAGAATTCCAGCAGAATTATCCCACAGCTCTGAGAACCCACTTGGGATCTGTGGCCATACATGGAAGGCAAATGTGCTTTTCTCCCATTCGGCTGCTTGAATGCAGATGCGCAGTAGGCAGACCTGAATATAACCAGGGTTCCAGTTTTGCAAGGGAAGTTACAATGGACGTAGAGAAGGACAAAAGAGCTGAGAAAGCACACCAGGGAGTTCTGGTGACAATCTAAGCTTTGTGAGGCAGAAAGCTAAACAAGAGGGGTGTTTTGGACAGAGAAAAGGTCCCGGGTGGATCCATAAATTATTGGAAGGGTGATGTTCTTGAGTGAGGATGCAGGAAGAGATGCCATGGATATCAGAAAGTGGGATTTTTGAAAATAAGATTTTGGAGGTTGCTGATAATGACAAGATCTAGGCTATGGCTGTGGGAGGGTGAAGATGGGGGAGGGGAGGCGGAGAGCAGGAAGAGATGTGGGGGTGAGGAGGTCAGGGAACTAGAATTGATCTCTTAAGTAAGTGGTTCTGAATCCTGCCTGCATGTTCAGATCAACCGGGGAGTTTTTGAAAAAATACCTAATGCCTGAATCCTATTTGAGTAATTAAATCAGTGTCTCTGGGGCTAGGGGAGGACCTGAGCACAGGTATCTTTCAGAACAACCCCAGGCAATTCAAATGTGCAGCCAAATTTGAGGATCTATGATCTCTATAGATGTTGAAGTCACCAAAAATGATGTCAAGAGCAGTGGTGGATGGAAATGCAGTGAGGCAGTTGGTAAAATCTTCCAGGCATGAAGCAGAATGACTGGGTACACAGGAAATGAAAGCAAACTGATATACCGCCAAGGGAACCGGGATTTCTGAAAGAGAAGCCATGATGAGAAACAAGCAGAGTACCTGTTTGTCTAGTCCCACATGAGGACCCGGAAACGTGGGTGTGGAAACAAAACATCCCCCCTTGGAAAGGGCTGCAGGTAGGCAGGAGGCAGGGAGGAGAGCCAGGTCCAAGCAAGAAGGTGAAGGTGTTCAGAGAGCAGTTTGAGAAGAGAATTCAGACGGGAGAAATCAAAGAGATTGAAGGTGAAAGAGACAGTGCTGTTCAAGCTCTGAGTTCCAAAGGCCACACTGGAAGGGCCTGCAGTTTGGGAGGCACGGGAGAGCCCGTCAGATCCAGGAATCGCAGGGATGAGAGGCTGGGACTGTGGAGATGGAGGTCAGGGAGACTGTGAGACGTGATGATTAGTGAAGGGTGGCCGTTAATGCTCAGCGTAGCTTCCTTCTGGGGCTGGGCTGCTTAGGTAGCATGTGGTGGTGAAGCAGGTGGGGGAACCCGGCGGGTGGGTAGTGGGAGGGGCCTGTGGGTCTCTGAATCCTTTTAGGTTGGACTGGGGACAGTGTCAAAGCAGGTAGGAGAACAGACCTAGGAGGAGTGAACGACGGGCCTCCCTGCAAGTCTTTCACACAAGCAGTTAAATGGTCTGAATCTCAGGACTTCAGGACCTGCATTGTGGTTATCTACGCGCCTGTCTACAGGCTTTAAATGGCCCCGGCGGAATCTTTTTCCTATTTATCTTTCTAGCCCAGGCAGCTAGGACAGTGCCTGGTAGACAGCAGGTGCTTAATAAATGCCCGATGTACTGAAATGAAATGCTTAAAAAGCCAAAGGCAAGGTTTTGTGTCTAGAGTGAAGTAACCAGGTGAGGCGCAGCATCTTGTGAGAAAGTCTGGATTGTAACCTGACCAGGCTGCACCTATCACTAAGGACACTTACATTTCTAACCACAAACAGCACTTTTAGTTTTTACTCGTTGGAAGAATTAACGTGACATTGTTTCTGCCAGGAATTGTTGCCATAATATATGTGTTTAAGTATTACATGAAGAAATCAGCATTTCTAGTTTGCACTGAGTGCATTAAGCATCCTTGATTAGAAAGAATAAACAGTGTGCACACTTAAGATCAATTTCATGAAAAGCAAAGATGAATTGGATCAGCTCACCCAGGGAGACAGCGGGACGGCAACATTGGCTTTAGTTCGACACCTTGTGCTCTTCTGGGGCACAGGTGTTTCCCTTTCTTTGGGGTTTGTTTTTGGAATAGGGCACAATGTAACACAAGGCAAAAGCAAGGAGAGGCTCTACTTAAAGATTCTGTCTTCTGCTCCCAGCCTCTTGTAGAATCTGTTGTATTTCTTCCTTAGTTGTAACAGTGGATCACAAAAAACCAAATCCGGGTGTTTAATCTAATGTGATGGTTTGCTAGTATATTATTTTTTAGAATTTTTTCTTATGCTGTATATCAAAATAAAGCCCAAAGTTAAGAATTTACTTCTGAGGAAAATAAAAAAGAACAATTTAATCTTATCTAGATGCAACCCACATGCAATAAAAAAGATTCAAAGGAAAATATACAATAATTTGTAAAAATCACAAATATGTAAATCACAAAACAACAATTGAGAGGAAAAATATTTTCATCAAATGTGAAAAAGGGCTAATATTCATAATCAAGTGTATGAAAAAAATAACCCCAATAGTTAAAGAGTCGAAAGATTTGAACAACTTAAAACAAAAAGATATAAATTGAAAAGAAAATAAACATAAAATAACAAACAATCAAAATATTAGTTTACACTTCTCAAATGAGCAAAAATGGATTAATAATAATCCACATGCTAGTGAGGATGTGGTATAAAATATCCATGCCATACTTGTGCTGTTGTAATTTAGGGTAACTATTTTGGAAAGTTATATTGAAATGTTACTGTTTGAAAGTTCATAATAGTTCTGGCTCCTCAGCAAAAATATCAATAGAGTGGATACAAAATGTTTCAAGATGTTCATTGTGGTTTTATTTATAATTGTAAAATAATAATAGGAACGATCTGTACAAATGACAACAAATGGCTGGTTATAATAGTATGAAAGTCGTGGCGTTCTTAGAGTACCACAGTGCATGACAGTACAAGAACGTCATGGAGCAATTAGAAGTAATTCTCAGGAAGCCTATGTAGGCACAGGAAAAAATATTTATGCAGATCAATGAAAAAATACATATTTAAAAGTATATGTGTATTGAGATTATACCCAGTAAAATATGTGAAATTTGGATTAAGATTAAAAGGAACTAAAATTTTTTATTTAATTATTTCGAAAGTAATAAAAATAGTGGCTATAATTAACTAAGCACCTCCTAATGCCAAGCACTGTTCTAAGTGCTTTATATGCTTTATCTAACATGACCCTTAAACAATCCAATTAAGTAGGTATGATTAACATCTCCATGTTATAGATGAGGAGATTGAAGCCCAAAGAGGTTTAATAACATTTTTCAAGGTCACTCAGCGACAGTCAGAAGGCGCACGGTCAGAATCGAACCCCTGGCCATCTGGCCTCATGACAACAGAACTATGAATTCTTCTTTTTCAAGCTATTCTAAACTGGTGGAGATGTTGCTTAAATGATTAACAAAGAAGGAATTTTCTGTAAACTTTTCTACTCAGAGAAAGCTAAAGGTGTGAAACAGATCTCTTTAATTCTTTGCCAAATTCCATGGGGATTTCTCTGGCTCTGTAAGAATTCTTTATTTACAAGAAGCTGGGTAAACAAGGACTAGCACCCCATTCCTACCGTCGTTCCTAATGCACCAGTCTCCGCCACACCCTGGTTCAGGGAGAGTTAATATTTGGCATTTTTGGCAGACCCCAAATACTGATTCATCACTCTAAACTAGTCCTCTTCTCTAGCTCATTCCTAAGAATCAATATTATTTTTTTAGTTTTAGTATATTAAGGTATAAATATTTCAGGATCTTTTCCTACAAGTCTTCATCAATAATGAAAGAGACTGAGACACAAGAAGGACACAACAATAAACAAGGACCGATTTTCAGCAGAAACAAGCTCCATTGAACCACCCTTGGGTTGCAGTTGCTTGTCTTCCCTGGGAGTCCTTGAGACTCTATGGACTTGGCTGATTTTTCCCTGAGGTCTCATCTCGGTGACCTGGAGAGTGTGCGGGGTGTTCAGCAAGGTGTTCAGTGGGCAGGAGGAAGTCACGAATTCATCCTCCCTACTTTACCCACCACCCAGCAAATCCACCTAGAGGTGAGGCTCCAGCATGCCTTCACCATGGCTGACCAGCAGGTGGACAAAGTGGCTTCTGCGACAGGATGATGTCAGCAGCCAGAGTCAGGGCCAAACTTTGCGAACGCTTCTCAGCTTCACAAAGTCATTTCAACTCTCAGTCTTGCTTTCTCTTCCTGGCCAGATGAGGAAAAGGACAATGATTAAAATCCACTCCACGGCATTATTTGTAAAACATTTTAAGACTATCCTAATTGGATTTATTTTTCTACAACATGGAAAACACTAAATTACATTTACTACATTAAATGCCATGCTGAGGGGAAAAATTTATGTATATAATTTACAATATAAATTTAACACATTTAAACAGGCATTACTAAGTTGAGGCAGAAAATTTATGTATAATATACGTGACATATTTTATTTGGTACCGGTTGAGATCTCTCTTAAAAAAACCCATTGTGTCTTAAATTAATTTTTAAGAAAGTGAGTCTACTTAGCAAGGGCACAAAGAAAGATTCACTAAGGTAGAGGATGTTTCATAAATAAAGTAAGATTCGGTGTAAAATTTGTAACATTTAATTTGAACAAATGTATAGGAAGGATTTCACAGACCTCAGTTTTAGCAGCTTAAAGCGCGTTTTTCTCAGTTGGTGTTTCGGCTTTCCTGAAGGGGTCGTGAAGTGAAATGAATCCAAGCGTCAGCTCCCTGGCGTGGGAATGGGAATTTACTTCTTTAAAGCTATGGGAGTTTTGCTTAGGATTTAATTTCTATGTCACAAAGGTTAGAATATATTCAACTTTGGTTAGTCCCATCCAGCTGTAAGATTCTATTAGTGTCTCTTTTCCAGGAATTATTTCTAGGGCATTCTCACAGAAGATTTTGGGGAAAAATAGCTTCTCATTTCCTTCTTTCCAAAGACTGATTGTTTGACCCCACAAATCAGAATTTACTGCTGCTGCTTCTGGGCCGCAAGCTCCCCGCTCTGTCCCTCAGGTACACTCTGTGTCACTCTGCTCCAAATGACAGGTATTCGTTGGCAGCTTGATTTCCTCCATTAGCCTATAAGCTCCTTGAAGGCCAAATCCATGTCCTAGTCTTTCAAGTGTCCCTTCCTCCAATATTGACAATAGCGATAGACCCCCTGAAAGCAGAGAAGAATTGGGAAGAACTTTGCACATAGAAGGTTCTCTACACTTGTTCAAGGAAGATCAGATGCACCTCCGACGTTGCAACTTGGTGTCTCAGAGACAGGCGCAGCTCAGCAGCCGAGTCTCCCTCCTCTCCAGCCCATGACACCCGGACCAGCCTGGGCCCTGGTGTCAGAGCGAGTTTGTGTATCACTCAGCTAGGCTATGGAGCCCCGTGGTTTGGTCAAACATCAGTCTAGATGTTCAGGTGAAGGGATTTTTTCACACATGATTAACATTTAAACAATTAGACTGGAAAAGCAGGTCACCCTCCATAGTGTGGATGGGCCTCATCCAATCAGTTGAAGACCTGAACAGAAAAAACTGAAGTCCCCTTGAGGAAGAAGAAATTCTGCCTTCAGACTGCCTTCAGACTCAAGACTGTGACATCACCTCTTCCCTAGGTCTCCATCCTACCACCTGCCAGCACAGTTCTGCTACAAACCTACTGCTGCTTGTACAGGATGCATTCACCCCTCTTGTGATTAGCTTCCCAGCCCCACTCCTGGACCAAAGGGAAGTGGATATGAGATGCTTCATGAAAGTTTCCATCACTCTGCACTCTGATGCCAGCTCAGCTGCTAGCAGATGCCAGCCTCAGTTAACCTTCTGGGGCCTGAACCACAGGCAGGAAAGGCCTGGGTTTACTTGTATCTACCATCCAATTTAAGTCATGTCACTTTCCCCAGGAAATCATGGATTATCTGAAGATGAGAGCTTATCTCTACTGGTAAAAGCAGGTTTTAAAGGGCAAGACCCACTCCAGCAGAAATACTTTGCTACCCCTCAGTAACTATTCTTTTGTATCAGCCCCCTCCCCTGTTGAACTGTATGCATTCCCTTCAGCCCTTTCCAGAAGGGTTAAGATGTGATTCTGTTTCATTATCGGTTCTGAGGGGACCATATATTGATGCTTAAAGGAGCTGCCAAACTAGATTAAGTTCTCCTCTTAAAATCCTAGACTTCTTGCCTAACTTTAAAAATAAAAATAACAGAGGCTGGCCCAGTGGCCTAATGGTTACGTTCCATGTGCTCCGCTTTGGCGGTCGGGGTTTGGTTCCTGAGTGCTGACCTACCCCACTTGTCGGCAGTAGTGGGTGGTGACCCACTACAAAATAGAGGAAGATGAGCACGGATTTTGGCTCAGGGAGAATCTTCCTGAAGCAGAGAAAAAATAACAGAAAGATTGGCAACAGATGTTAGCATAGGGCAAATCTTTCTCAGCAAAAATATAATAAATAAATAAACGAAACCAAGACAGAGGTAACCGGAAGATGGATCACTCCTTCAAAACTAAAGGTTACCGTTTTCAAAAAATGGATCTATTTTCCAATAAAATGTTATTGTAAAAGCAAATGGTATTCAATTGCCCTGGTGTGTGCACAGTCACTTCCTAGGATAAAACTTTTGCTAAAAGCTGAAAACAATTTGCCATCTTGTCCTTCAATCTATTCTCCACATGAAAAGGCAAATTAGATCACAGTAGAATTTCCTGCTTAGAACTCTTCACTGCTCTGCATGCCCTATAGAATAAAATCAGAATTCCTTGGCATGTTGTATAAAGATCAGAGACACAAATGCTGACAGCCTGCAGGTGGGGACAATGACTGAACCGGATGGGCAGAGGTCTGACCAACTGGGAAGTGCACGCGTCATCCATTGGTGCTGTGCTGGAATTAGAACAGGATTGCCAGACTTTCTAAATTTTCTGTAAAGCCGGGAACTCTAGGTTTTTGTGTGTAAAAGATCCTAAATTTTAATGTTAACACCTTATTTTAAAAAAATACTGAATGAGCCAAACAAAACCCATCTAATTTCCCATTTCAACCCACGGCCCCTCTTTGCAATGCTGGACTCTGATGTCCATCCACCTGTAGGGCTTCAGCTGTCACTCTGCCCCTTAAACACTTACCCAGTGCTCTGATCATAGTCTGAGAAGGGCAGCTCTGTGAATGCACCTCCCTGGTTCTCAGTGCGGGCCTCAGTCACGTGCTCACAAACCCCTTCTTGCCTGCTTTTCTTACCTGCAAACATGTAAGTCATATGTCACGATTCAGCTCGAGCCTTTCCTCAAGGCATCCCTCCTCTCTACCCAGGCCATACTCACCATACTGTCCCTTGTCCCCCTCCCTCTCTATTGAACTTCCCTATTACACCTGTAATATTTGGCTCTTTTTTATTCACCTGGATTCCCCCGAAAGACCCTAAGCTTCCCAAAGGCAGAGACAGCATCTTATCGATCTCTGTATTCTCAGCACCTGACGCAGTGCCTGGTGCTTCATCATCATCATCAATACACGTAGTACCGACTTCAGTCCTGGTGCCTTACAAGTGTCAACTCTCACAGCAACCAGTTTCGTCCTCATTTTACAGATGAGGAAACTGAAGCAGGGAGTGTGACAAGATTCAACACCAAATAGTCTAGACTCAAAGACCTTGCTTCTAGACCATGCTTCCAGACCATGCTTCTAGACTATATTTCCTCCCATACAGAGCAGTGTCATTCTTCAGAAATTAAATCTAAAGGTCATTTCCTAGTAGTTGACCACTTTTCAGTATTTCTAATCCCTTTCTTATGTACGTTCAGTGGCTAATCAAACAAAAGGGCTCAGAGATGTTTCGCCAAGAAGGCAAAACTTTATTAAAATAACAGTGTTCAAAGAATCTAAACTCACCTCAACTTCTGATTTCCTCTGCCCTTGATTCAGCCTTGGTGAAAAGCAGAGTATGGTCTGACCCAGTGCAACCCCATTAGGGAGTTTCTTTTCGTGCAAATAGCAGTTTAAGCAAATATGCCCTTCTGTTTTCTCTAGTGCTCTTTGTTATTGTAGCAAAATCCATGGGGGTTCATGTGGGAAATGAAAGGGCCAGAGACAGCGGGACTTTTCATCATACACAGAAATGCAGTGAAATGCTTTTTATTCCCGTTCGAGCAGTTATTATTCATCTGTGTGACTGAGGAACAGAAGGTCTAAAGAGAATCTAAGTCCTAGACTGGCCTCTGCTCCTTCACCCAGATGGAAGCTTCAGGGCGAGTGCTGTCACTCTCAAAGACCACGGAGTCTGCCTTTCCTGTGCAGTTCAAGGACTCAAACTACAGACGCTGTCCTGTTTTTAATCTGATTATAAATACCCAAGTAAAGCAGTTCACTGTTTAGAAAAGCTGGAGACCTGACAATACTAAGAGATTGTGAGGTGCTCGGTTGACACTTAAATAGTGGGGCCAAGGACAACGTAGGAATTCATTTAGTGCTAATGATCAGAATGTAAAAAGTACTGTGTCTGTGAGCAAATGTCCTTCTCTTGGCCAACATCTGTGAATGGATCACTGAAAAATCTGATAAAGGAACATTGTAAAGGTACCCACTGTAATCCAAATGATCTCCATCCGCTACAGCTCCCCTTCTGTAAGGCTCGAACTTGGCATTATAAAACATTTCAATTACCATTTTGCTTCAGAATGAACAATGTACCTGTGGTTAGAAGCCTGCCTTCCTGTCACCAAGGTATTTGAGAGCCAGAAAGCTTAACTCCCTGTTTGATATTGATTTTCCTTCTGTAATTTTTTAAATAAAGATTTCATGCCCTATATATATGCTTTATTTTTTCCCAAAAATCTTTCTCTATACTCCCAACCCATGGAAAGTGCTGCCATATGCTGGTCATCAGTATATAATTCTATATGAACAGTTTGGGGTCCTTGAGGAAAGAACTATGAAAATCCACATGCACTGTTCTAGAAGGAACTGAAGTAAATTACAGTAGAGTACACTTGCCATGTTAGAATTGACCTTTAAATTATAACACCTCTCTTTTTGACTCTTTTTCCTTTTTTTTCTTTCTCATATGAAGCCAACATGACTCAAGTATAGGACAATGTTGACTCGTAGGTTTAAACAAGAAAAAAGCAAAGATTTGCTGCCACTTCCTGTTCCAGTTCCTTAGCATTTCTGAGCTTTCATTTTCTCTTTCGCTGAAACTAAAAACATAATAATTAATTAATGTGTTTGTTCTTCCATTTATTGCTTCATATAGTCGTTCACTCAGTTATTCATTCATTGAATGAATATAAGCCATAATACGCACCTAGGAACCACGCTCTGTGCAACATGACTGGGACACAAAACTGACCAACGTGACAAGGAAGGAAAAATGAAGAATTTCAAGGCAAAATTACATGAGAATCTGTTTTAAAGTGTCCATCAGTTCTATGAGTTGTAACAAATCCATCCGTTCAGTTGTACCAAATCTGTGATGCCTGGGCTTAGTGACAGTCTGAGGAAGAGAGAAAGGACAGGAAGGGGTGGACAGGAAGGAAAGGGAGGGGGATTCAGAGACAATGGGCAGGCACAGAGAACAGGATGCAATCCAGGCAAGACAGCACGCAGAGGACAACTTGTTTCCTCTCTATTTTAAATCCAATATAAGCTCTTTAATAAAGAGCTACATGAGTTTAGCCTGAGTATGTTCCTTTTGGAGCAAGATTTGTGTCTAAAGTTTAGCTTAATTCTGGCAATTATTGTCAGATGATCTAGAAGAAAATATTGCATCTGGTACGACATTTCTGGGGAGGCCCATGAAACTCTCACCAACACCAAACTTCTTTCCTCTTACCTCTGTCCCATTTGGCCAGCAAGAGCTATTCTCACAGTTGGATCAGATGCATACTCTTCAATTCAGCCACCTGGGGGCAATACCACAGTCGTTGGTGGCAATACCACAGCCACTGATGACACACCACAGAGATGCCATATCTCCAGGAAACACCATCCCCTCGCTTGAAACTTGGTGCTTACCATTCCCTCCTCCTCCTTTCACCCTTGACCTTGCTAACTAGAAACTGTCTTTCAGGACCCTCGTCACACAGCCCCTCTTCTCAGAAGTTTGTCCTGATTCTTCCCAAGCTACCAAGCCGATCAAGAACTCCTCTCTTCCATTTCCCCTCAGCGCTTTATAAGTACATTTTCCACTGTAGCTGGGAAACAATTGTTTAATTATTAGCAAGCTCCTCCACAACCTCAACCTCCTTCGATATCCCTCTTTCCACCTCCTTGCCTTGGCTGAAACCTAGTCAACCATTTCCCTCCACAGCCCTCTCGTGGGGAGGTTGATGTACCTCTCCGTATACTATGGGGTCATGAGGAAGGCTGGCATTCCCCTGGTTCCTCACTGCCAGTTCTGGACAGTTTGCTTCCCTGACCTCGATAAAACTATCACTATTGTGACGTCTCTGGGTTCGTTGTGGCATCTCTGCCATCCTTCTGGCTGTAATTTGCCAGCCCCTCCAGCAATTGGCTCCTGCCTCCTTGTCTTACGCTTATCCCCAGCCCTGTCACAGTCCCAGGAGATGCAGTATGAATGCAGACAACACACCTAAAACATGCCTTCTGTCCTATCTGATCATCTGATTCAGTTGTTCACTTCCTCATTCTTGCCATAGCCTAGGGTTACTATTCTTCTAAAACCTTGAGCTTCAGTATCTCCCTCCAGGACCTTCCCTCCCTCCATCTTTCACACCTCTTCATCCTGCCATCACTCCTCTTGGACTTCTTCGAGAATTCTAGTTCCTTGGTCCCCCAGTTTCACCCATCACCCAACTCCTTTCAGACCTCTTTGTTCCCTATAAGGCTGGACTCCCATGGTTGATAATATTTTTTTTTTTTTTGGTAATTTGTCAGATATCACTTTAATACACAACTTTTTCATATGTAAAGTTGAGGAAACTTTCCTAGATCATTGTCCTTTTTTTTTGAGATTTCAGTTGTACATTATTGTTAGTAATGTTGTGGGTACACCACTTCACCCTTTGTGCCCTCCCCCACGCCCCCTTTTCCCTGGTAACCACCAATCGGTTCTCCATGTCTATATGTTAACTTCCACCTATAAGTGGGGTCATATAGAGTTCGTCTTTCTCTGTCTGGCTTATTTCGCTTAACATAATACCCTCCAGGTCCATCCATGTTGATGCAAATGGAACAATTTGGTCGTTTTTTATGGCTGAGTAGTATTCCATTGTGTATGTATACCATATCTTCTTTATCCAGTCGTCAGTTTCTGGGCATTTAGGTTAGTTTCATGTCTTGGCTATTTTAAATAATGCTGCGATGAACATAGGGGTGCATGGGATTCTTGGGATTGCTGATTTCAGGTTCTTAGGATAGATACCCAGTAATGGGATGGCTGGGTCATAGGGTATTTCTATTTTTAACTTTTTGAGAAATCTCCATACTGTTTTCCATAGTGGCTGCACTAGTTTGCATTCCCACCAACAGTGTATAAGGGTTCCTTTTTCTCCACAACCTCTCCATCATTTGTCACTTTTGGTTTTGGATATTTTTGCCAATCTAACGGGTGTAAGGTGATATCTTAGTGTAGTTTTGATTTGCATTTCCCTGATGATTAGCAATGATGAACATTTTTTCATGTATCTATTGGCCATACTTATATCTTCTTTGGAGAAATGTCTGCCCATTTTTTGATCAGGTTGTTTGTTTTTTTGTTGTTAAGCCGTGTGAGTTCTTTGTATATTGTGGATATTAATCCTTTGTCGGATAAGTAGCTTGTAAATATTTTTTCCCAATTAGTGGGCTGTTTTTTTGTTTCAATCCTGTTTTCCCTTGCCTTGAAGAAACTCTTTAGTCTGATGAAGTCCCATTTGTTTATTCTTTCTATTGTTTCCCTCATCTGAGGAGTTATAGTGTCCGAAAAGATTCTTTTGAAACTGATGTCAAAGAGTGTACTGCCTATATTCTCTTCTAGAAGACTTATTGTTTCAGGCCTAATCTTTAGGTCTTTGATCCATTTTGAGTTTATTTTTGTGAATGGTAAAAAAGAATGGTCGATTTTCATTCTTTTACATGTGGGTGTCCAGTTTTCCCAGCACCATTTGTTGAAGAGACTTTCTTTTCTCCATTGTAGGCCCTCAGCTCCTTTGTCGAAGATTAGCTGTCCATAGATGTGTGGTTTTATCTCTGGGCTTTCAATTCTGTTCCATTGATCTGTGCACCTGTTTTTGTACCAGTACCATGCTGTTTTGATCACTGTAGCTTTGTAGTATGTTTTGAAATCGGGGATTGTGATGCCTCCGGCTTTGTTTTTCTTACTCAGGATTGCTTTAGCAATTCGCGGTCTTTTGCTGCCCCATATGAATTTTAGGATTCTTTGTTCAATTTCTGTAAAGAATGTCCTTGGGATCCTGATTGGGATAGTGTTGAATCTGTAGATTGCTTTAGGTAGTATGGACATTTTAACTATGTTTATTCTTCCAATCCATGTGCGTGGAATGTCTTTCCATCTCTTTATGTCGTCGTCAATTTCTTTCAAGAAAGTCTTTTAGTTTTCATTGTATAAATCTTTCACTTCCTTGGTTAAATTTATCCCAAGGTATTTTATTCTTTTCGTTGCAATTGTGAATGGGATTGAGTTCTTGAGTTCTTTTTCTGTTGGTTCATTGTTAGTGTATAGAAATGCTACTGATTTATGTATGTTGATTTTATACCCTGCTACTTTGCTGTAGTTGTTGATTATTTCTAATAGTTTTTCTATGGATTTTTTGGGGTTTTCTATGTATAAGATCATGTCATCTGCAAACAGCGAGAGTTTTACTTCTTCATTACCTATTTGGATTCCTTTTATTTCTTTTTCCTGCCGAATTGCTCTGGCCAACACCTCCAGTACTATGTTGAATAGGAGTGGTGAAAGTGGGCACTGTTGTCTTGTTCCTGTCCTCAGAGCGATGGCTTTCAGTTTTTGTCCATTGAGTATGATGTTGGCTGTGGGTTTGTCATATATGGCCTTTATTATGTTGAGGTACTTTCCTTCTATACCCATTTTACTGAGGGTTTTTATCATAAATGGGTGTTGGATCTTGTCGAATGCTTTCTCTGCATCTATTGAGGTGATCATGTGGTTTTTGTTTTTCATTTTGTTGATGTAGTGTATCACATTGATTGACTTGCGGATGTTGAACCATCCCTGTGTCCCTGGTATAAATCCCACTTGATCATGGTGTATAATCTTTTTGATGTATTGCTGTATTCAGTTTGCCAGAATTTTGTTGAGGATTTTTGCATCTATGTTCATCAGTGATATCGGCCTGTAGTTCTCCTTCTTTGTGTTGTCCTTGTCAGGTTTGGGGATCAGAGTGATGTTGGCTTCATAGAATGTGTTAGGGAGTACTCCATCTTCCTCAATTTTCTGGAATAGTTTGAGAAGGATAGGTATTAAATCTTCTTTGAATGTTTGGTAGAATTCTCCAGAGAAGCCGTCTGCTCCTGGACTCTTATTTTTGGGGAGGTTTTTGATTACTGTTTCTATTTCTTTACTTGTGATTGGCCTATTCAGATTCTCCATTTCTTCCTGGTTCAGTTTGGAGAGGTTGTAAGAGTCCAGGAATTTGTCCATTTCTTCTAGGTTGTTCAATTTGTTGGCATATAGTTTTTCATAGTATTCTCTTATGATCCCTTGTATTTCTTTGGTATCTGTTGTGATTTCTCCTCTCTCATTTCTAATTTTATTTATTTGAGATTTCTCTCTTCTTTTCTTGGTGAGTCTGGCCAAGGGTTTGTCAATTTTGTTAATTTTTTCAAAGAACCAACTCTTTGTTTCATTGATCCTTTCTACTGTCTTTTTAGTTTCAATATCGTTTATTTCTGCTCTTATTTTTACTATTTCCCTCCTTCTACTGACTCTGGGCTTTGTTCGTTCTTCTTTTTCTAATTCTGTTAGGTGTCGTTTGAGGTTGCTTATGTGAGCTTTTTCTTGTTTTGTGAGGTGAGCCTGTATTGCAATGAATTTCCCTCTTAGGACTGCTTTTGCTGCATCCCAAATGATTTGGTATGACGTGTTCTCATTTTCATTTGTCTCCAGATAATATTTGATTTCTTCTTTAATTTCTTCAATAATCCATTGTTTGTTCAGTAGAGTGTTGTTTAGTCTCCACATTGCACCTTTCCCTACTTTATTCTTGTAGTTGATTTCTAGTTTCATAGCATTGTGATCAGAAAAGATGCTTATTTCAGCTCTCTTGTATTTATTGATGCTTGCTTTGTTTCCCAAAATATGGTCTATTCTTGAGAATGTTCCATGCGCACTTGAGAAGAATGTGTAGCCTGCTGTTTTTGGATGAAGTGTTCTGTATATATCTATTAACTCCATCTGGTCTAATTTTTCATTTAATTCTATAATTTCCTTGTTGATTTTCTGTCTGGCTGTTCTATCCATTGGTGTTAATGGGGTGTTGAGGTCCCCTACTATTATAGTATTGTTGTTGATGTCTTCTTTTAGTTCTGTTAAGAGTTGTTTTACAAATTTTGGTGCTCCTGTGTTGGGTGCATATATATTTACAAGTGTTATGTCTTCTTGGTGGAGAGTCCCTTTTATCATTATATACTGTCCCTCTTTGTCTTTCTTTACCTGTTTTGCTTTGAAGTCTACTTTGTCTGATATTAGTATAGTGACACCTGCTTTCTTTTGTTCATTATTAGCTTGGAGTATTGTCTTCCATCCCTTCACTCTGACTCTGTGTTTGTCTTTGGGACTGAGGTGTGTTTCCCGGAGGCAGCATATTGTTGGGTCTTGTTCTTTGATCCATCCTGCCACTCTGTGTCTTTTGATTGGAGATTTCAATCCATTTACATTTAGAGTGATTATTGAAATGTGGGGGCCTACCACTGCCATTTTATGTCTTGTTTTCCAGTTCTCTTCAATTTCCTTTGTTTCTCGTCCCATGGTTTAGTCTGTTCTGATGGAGAACTGCTACTCTCTGTTGTTGTCCTTCTACTTATCTCCTAATTGCGTCAGATAATTCTCGGAGAGTTTCTTCATTTCTTTTTAGTCTTAGCTCTCTGTCCTCCTCTGCCTGCAGCATTTCTATATTCCTATCTTCCAAATTGCTAATTCTTTCCTCCATATTATTGTCCCTACTGTTCAGTGCGTCTAGATTTTTCTTAATCTCCTCTATTGTGTTCTTCATTTCCAGTATTTCTGTTTGGTTCTTCTTTATAGTATCGAACTCTTTTGTGACATAGCTCCTGAACTCATTGAGTTGTCTATCTGAATTCTCTTTTAACTCATTGAGTTTTTTAATGATGGCTGTTTTGAAGTCATCATCATTTAGGTTGTATATTTCATTGTCTTTGGGATTGTTTTCTGTGTGTTTGTCATTTTCCTTCTGTTCTGGAGATTTAATATATTTTTTCATATTGCTTGATGGTATAGATTTGTGCCTCTGCATAGAGATAGAGTTTAGTTACTGCTTCCACTTGTTTCTACTGGTGTGGTGGGGGGACAGCTGTTTATACTGCTCCAACCAGGAACCCTATCAGCTGTTGCTAACTGGGCCTGGGCCCCTCCTCACAGTCACAGTGATCCTGTGGGTTCCCTCTTCAGCTGTGGAGGCCGTCACGTGGGGGCTTCAGACTGCTGGTGCCTACTGTTGCAGACCACCTAGATGTGCTCCCTCCTTAGGTTCTGCAGTGGTGTTATGGGCTTTTCCAGAGGCCAGGGGCAGGATCACTTATATTTGCAGCTCTGTCACTGTCAGCGCCCACAAAATCTCACTTGTCCACTATGGGTCACAGCAGAGCTATGGGCATTTTCTACAATCTGTGGTTAGCTCACCTAGCTATGCTACTTTTGTCCCAGGGTCTTCCAGCCTTGTGGTTGCTGGATGGGTGCACTCTACTAGTGCTGTGCAGAGGCTATCGCTGAGGCTTCTGTGAGACTATAGAGTTTCCCCCTGGGCCACAGAGCCAGGTGGCTAGAACTCCACCCAGCCCCAGTCCTCTCCCCTAGGATCTCGGGGAGTCCATTGCCCTGTCTGGGGGATACCTTGAGTTCAGTGGCAGCTGGTCGGCTGCTGCCCTGCCTGGGATGCTCCTCTTTGGGACCCTCCTGGCGTTGTGGATGCTGGGCAGGGCCTCTCTGATAATGGCTGGTAAAGACTCTGCCTGCTGCCGGGACGGAACTCTAGAGTTTCTCCCCCGGGCCGCGTAGCCAGCTGCTGGAGCTCCACCCAGCCCCGGTCCTCTCCTAGGAGATTTCCGGTAGTCCTGAGCCCCTCCCAGGCAAAAGCCCCGTCAGTGGAGCCGGTGGCAGCAGCTGGTGGGCCACTGCGCCATTTGGGATTCTCTCCGGGAGCCCCCAGGCATTGTGGATGCTGGGTGGGGCCTCTCCGCTAATGGCAGGCAAAGACCCTGCCTGCTGCCCGGACAGGACTTCAGAGTTTCTCCCCCAGGCCACGTAGCCCGGCCACTGGAGCTCCACCCAGCCCCGGTCCTCTCCCAGGAGATCTCTGGTAGTCCAAGCCCCTCCTGGGCGAAAGCCCGGTCAGAGGAGCTGGCGGTGGCAGCTGGCGGGTCGGCACACCATTTGGAATTCTCTCTGGGAGCCCCCAGACATTGTGGATGCTGGGCAGGACCTCTCCGCTAATGGCGGGTAGGGGTTTTCCCCACCGCCTCCGGTGTGTAACTCTGGAGCTTCCCTCTGGGCTCAGGTGTAATTGTGGGGGGCTTAGGTAGGGCTCTGTTCATCTGTTTCCACCATCGCTCCTCTGGTGTGCACTCCCTCCTGTCCTTGGCGTGTGGCGATGTTCTGGGGGTGTCCGCTGGAAGAAAGCTGCCCGCAGGCTCTAGGCTGTTCGGGGGTTGGGGTCGGAGAGTTTCACCTATCTCCACCTCCTCCCGGAGGGAAGTCCATCCGCCTTCCGATGTATAGCAGTGTGGGCCTCTCCGATGTCCTGAGATGCTATATAGATATCCTTTGTCAAGCAATGAATGTCCAATTAGTTGTAGATTCGAAGGGGGAGAGACAAAGAAGTCTGCTCATGCCGTCATCTTGGATCTTCTCTCCCATGGTTGATACTATGAACTCACCTCCCTGACACCCTCCATTCCTTGATGTCCTATCTAATTAGTCAGTAGGGGCCTATCATGGAGAACTGTATACCCTTGCAGATTGGTACCATTTCAAATTCATGATGCTAATCTGACACAATATCACAATCATGCCAAACCCATATGCAACCCCCATCTCCTACTTTGTTGGGAAAATTAGGCCATCAAGTGTGGTCTCCTATAGATTCACAACACCTGCTCTTAAATGTATCTGGAGCCCCATTCTTACTTCCTTTCTTGCAGACCTGTCTCCATCCTCTGATACAGGACAATGCTCCTGTGAGTACGTCCAATCCCATCCTTCTAAGATTCTCTGGGATCCTGCCCCCTTAGCCATCCCTCTCTATCAGTATCTTCCATTTTTTCTTTGGTGTGAACTTCTTCCCCTCTGCTGACAAACAAATTCAAAACTCTCCCATCATTAAAAGGAAGGGAAGAAAACAACTATTGATTTCCTATCCTCTTCTTATCATGTCCAAAGGTCTCCTCCTTTTTCATCCCAACTTCATGAAGGAGGTATCTCTTGTCTCTTTTCCTCACCTGCAGACTGTTCCTCATGCTCTTTAATCTGGCCAGAGTTTCTGGTCTTGGTGGAAAAATCAATGTGAGTTTTTCTTTCCAGTTCAAATTATAAAGTATAGTTGACTACTTTTGTAGAATTAGGATTTAAAATTGGATTTTAGAAGGAAAGTATTTATATATGTATCCATCTATTTAATGTGTTTTCAATTTAGAATGTAGATCAAGTCAAAACACTGACATATGAATGGCCAATACACATATAAGAATAAGCTCAAATATAGGAATAGTCAGACAAATGCACATTAACCACAAAATGGATTTTATATTTATAAATGTAATACTTATTATTGGTGAGTGTGTAGGAAATTGATGATTTCATTTTCTTCCCCGGCAGTGCAAGATGGCAGAAGCTTCCTATAATTTGTCTCAATACAAAATGCCCATTCCTTTTGATTCCCTATCTCCACTTGGATTTATTTGTCACAGAAAGCCTAATTAATTGCACCTTTCTAAATTTGTTATGCTTGTCTTATAGGTCAGGAAGTGATTATTATTTGCAATAAAATTTTAAGAAAACAAGGAAAAAAAGAGAAATGCTTCAATCTCCCATCATTGGAGTAAAGTAGCACTGTAATGTGTCACAAGCAAAGAAAAGATTATTTAAATCTAATTTTCACTATATATTTATTGCAGGGTACTTTTTAAAGCGAATTAGAAGCTAACTTCTTCAAAAAATATTTACAGTCAAATTTAGGTGGCGATTCCTTATAAGGACCTTTAATAAGAGTGGAGTGTCCGAGAATAAAATATAACTTGGCATCTGTACTTCTGGTTGAGGGCAGAACCACTTGCTTTGAAGTGAGAACAGCAGGGTGGGTTGTGACCATGTATTTTGAATGTGGCTCCGGATAGTCAGAGATTCCCCAACTGTTTGTCTTATTGCAAGGCCATCACGTCCTACTCCTTTAGTTTTATCCCTCTTTCCTTCCAGTCTAAGTCCATTTGACCCTAGAAATAGCTAGGAATAGCTTTCATTTCAAGTCATCTTGTCTCTTATTCAGTGTTCACTTCAAATTGTATCTATCCTTTCATTTCTGAGGACCCTACTGAAGAAGACTTGAGTGTTGGAGAACTCAGATTGTACATAAGTCTAGGCTGGCGGCAAGGAATGAGGTTTGTTATTGAAAGGCAGCCAGATGAGAAGATGGGAGTTAGAACTCAGGTCCACCTCCTTGAAGGGAAAAGAGTAGGGATTTTATTTGGGGTTTAGGTAGGGGAGGGACAGCATGTGCTGGGGATTTAGGTAGGGAGAGGAAGCATGCAGCCTTGCTGGTTGGCGCCTTCCCACCAGCCTGCGTGTAGCCTTGAAGACTGAATTTCTTTTCCCTTGACTGTCTGGACTTTTCTCTTTAGTTTTCGTCTTCGGCCTGCATTTGGCCTAGTGAGGCTGGATCTTGATGTCTGGACCTTGACTTCCTGGGAAAGAGAGCTCACTCACATAGTAAGGAGGGACAGAAAACCTGGTTAGTTTTAAACAACAGTTGATTACATTGAATATGCCCAGACGCCGCTAGCAAAGCTCATCTCAAAGTTTGTGCTCTGGGGAAGATTTTTTAACTTTTTCCTTCTCATTTCACTTCCACAGCCATGCTCCCACCCCCAGAGTAATCCGCAACATTTCTGCATCTCAGAACATCACTCTCACCCATTCTGTTCAGGAGAGCTTAATCCATCAAAGGAGGGTAAATTGGATTATCCCAGTAGGGAAAGGATGGGCATTTTGAGAGTAAGGGATTATCCCAGTGGAGGCTGGTGGTGGTGTTGGGGTGTGTGCCTGCGTGTGTGTGTGTGTGTGTTTGGGGGGCAGGGAGCAGAGCCGAGATGGTGGTGACCAGCCAGTGTTGAATGATGAAGACCTGAGTCTGGATTCTGAACCTAGGCTTATGGGCCGTTGTCCGAGGTGGGAGGGGTTAAAGATAGCCCGGGTGGGAGTGAGGCAGCGTCTCATCCCCTTTAAAACTCTCCCCTCAAGTTGAAGATCAATAAGCCATAGTTCGTAAATCAGAAAGTTTATCCTGCATATGTAACCCTGTGTATTTCCTTTTTGTCATCCTTGAGTCTCAGGTCAACCCCATTCCTGCTCTGTCCTCCAGGAATTGAGGCAAAGGAGCAAACCCCCGGTCGGGTCACCTGGGTAGGAAGAGCAAACCGCGCCCCGCCCCGGGTTGACAGCTAGGAGGAAACCTTTGGGAACAGCCAGTTCCTTACTCTGGACGAATCTCCCACCAATGAGAACTTTTGCAACGTAGACACGCCTAATTTTACAGACAAGACGCTCTATGGTTCTTGTAAAAGTTAAACGAGCTGATTAAAGTGCAAAGGACAGAGTCTGGGACAACACAAGTGCTTAATAAACCGTCTCCGTTATTAATATTATGAACCCGTTAGTTATAAGCGGGGGTGCGAAAAAGACAAGGCAGAGCCGGAAAGCTCTGCACAAGGGGCGGGACGTGAGAACCTCGAATTTAGGAGGGGGGTGGCGGTGGCGATGCCACGCTGGTAGCCAATCCAGCTGTCCCCGGGAGGAAGAGGAGGAGCCAAGGCCCTCCCGGGGCTCGGCTCCGGCTCTGCTCGGTCCAGGAGTGCGCCCTTGACACCGCTGCACTTCTCGGGCTCTCGCAGCCGCCACCGCAGCCTGCTCTCCGCGCCTGACGAGGCCACCGCACCCTCCTCGCGCAGACATGGCCTCAGTGGCCACCACCACGGCCGTGAAGGTGAGATTAGCGGTGCCAGTGGCGGCGGGTCCACCCTGCCCTGTGCTCTCTCGTTCCTACCCCGGGGGACCGCGCCTCTGGGCCGTGCGCCCTGCCTGTTCGCCCCCGCCGCGGCGGGGAGGGTCTGGTGCACGGCATCCCGGGCCTGGTCGCCCAGGGGCAGGGAGCGAAGGGACAGGGAACGCTTGCAGAGTCGCACAGCTGCATCCGCACCAGGCAGGGCGTGGGCTAGCCCTTTGGAGAGGGACAGTGCGGGGGCTGCGCCCGGCCCCCAACCCTTTCCAGGCGCCATTCCTTTCCGGGGAGATGCACCTGGCCGGGGCTAGCGCGCGTGCCAGGTGAGGGAGAATCTGCAGTTGGTGAGACCCTCTCCCTGAGCGCTGCCAGTTTCACGCTTCCGCTCGGACTAGGCTCCCTGCCCGGCAGCTCACGTGGGAGAAATGCGTGCTGGCTGTTTTGCAAGCTTCTGGCTTTTTTTTTTCCTTCCTGTTCCAGAAAATATACTTCCAGAAAGTAGCCCTTCTCTCTTCTGAGGTTTTCCCCTGCAGCGCATTGCTTTAGGGATTCTGAGATTTGCTTACAGCACCGAAGTGGAGGACAGTCCAGGGCCGCTCCGTGTTTGGAGGACTCTGGCTTTAAACTGCTTTGCTTGCAACCTGGAAAGTTAGAGGTCAGTTTTCTTGTGCCCTCAGACCTCAGAGGTCTGCGTACAAGGGATCACCTTGCGGTAGGAGCTTGGACCAGAGGAGGGCGTGAGTCCCGAAGGGAGCCGCGAGCTTCCCTGGGGCTTTTAAACACGTCTCTCCTGGTTGGTGCCTGGGAGGGAGTGAAGAGTCACAGAGCCTAGGGAAGAATTGGTGATCAATCTTCAGATCTCTTCTAGGCTGTTTGTGATTGGTTAAGAACCCACTTAACTTGTTTGACTTGAGAAATTCTTGGCGGATGGGATAGGAAGGTCCACCGCCTTCTCCAGGAATCTCTTGTGATTCCCCGCTTTGTGCTCAGTTCTCCAGGGAGGAGGCAAATCTCTGGGGTCAGCGTGTAATCAGCCAGAGGGATTCGTTTATTAGGTCCTTGCAGCTCTTAATGAGACACTTATGATGGGGAGCAGGGGAGGGCAGCGTCGCAGTCACACACATGTATGAAACTCCATTTTGAAAAGGATCTTGCATTCAACAGATATTGGTGGAACGCTGTTCCCTCACCAGTCACTGAGAACAAGGCAGAAAGCGTTTTTATGAAGCTCCTGTGCAAAGGAAGCGAGGTCCTTAGGTGCCCATCTGTAAGTGGGGGTTTTACCGCAGGATTTCCTGGGACGTTTAGACTTGTGTTGTCTGCCCAGCACGTGGTTGAAACTTATTAACTGGTAGTGCTTCTAAGTGGGGGAGCTGAGAGTAATTTTGAATATCTTTTCTCCAACAATTGAATGATCATGATAGGTGTCATGAGCCCCCAGCCTTCAGTGGGCAAGCAGGAAACTCTGACCTGTCCCTTACAGGAATGTACTTCAAGTGAGATTGAAAACAGAGAGGGATGCTATTTATAAGTGTCATTTTAATCTAGTTCCTCATTCTCCCTGCACCCAGGGGCCCTGTGATATTGGGTTGGTGCACTAAGTGCGGAGTGGGTGCTGTGGTCGAGCCCCGAGGTGAATATTGAAGGAGGCAGATATTTGGTCCTGGCGAGCAGCTCACTATAAAGTTGAGGTCCACATGGTGCCGGGCCTGCCTGCTGCTTTCTGTCTCTGAGGATGGGAAGGTGACCGCTTTGCTGTTGAGAATCCATGATGCCAACTGCAGTCCCCCGACTGCTGAACCAACATCCCACATAGGAAACACGAGGTGCCAGTGTCCAGAGCAAAGCAGGCTTATAGAAGCCATATCCTATCCTCAGATTGTGGAATGTAGAGCTGGAACGTTCCTTAAGACCATATAGCCATGCAAACCCCTTTTTGTGGACGTAAAGCTCAGGCCCAGAAAGGTCAACTGAGGTGTCCAGACTTACACAGTTGGCCCTAGATAGTGACAGAATTGGGCCTAGATCCTGGCGTTCCACCAGCTGGATGTTCTGAGGCATTTCTGAAATGTGACGTGTGGTCTCTGCTCTGTTTCGTTGTGGAGTAAGGAGATCCTGCAGCCTTAAGGCAGAGGGAGTGTGGAGTGAGGGCATAAAGCAGGCTGCCTCCCTGTGCCCACTGGGTGCTCTCCCGTGGTGTTGAGAACAGCCATTGTCTGGGTGGACCTCAGGGAGGTGTCGTCCTTATCAGCCACGGGCGGGTGGTGTGCTTCACTTTGTGGAGGGCTGAACCTGTCTTTGGCGTCTAGACAGGGCATTCTGAGGGTTCCTTCAATGGGCTATGGCTCTGCCAGGCAGCTGCCCAGCTTTTGCTCTGGAGGATTAAAAACAAATACGATGTAATCCTGGTTGCTGTGGCAAGGAGGGCATATGGTCCCCTCATTGGTGGATAGGGGGTTCTCAACAAATATTATTAAGGAGGAGGAGCAAGTCGTGGAGTCTAGACTGTGGAGAACAGGTGTTGTAAGCTCTTTTTTTGGCTGGCTCTCTGTAGCAAGCAAAGGCCTTCAGAATGAAAGGCCTTGAGTGACCCTCCGAACCTGGGGGACAACCCACAGGCCACAACTGGAAACCAGATGACCAGTGAGCCTTTATTTTTTGCCTAGGGACACCATGTCCTGAGCATTGCAGGACGGATGGCGCATCTCGGCCCCTCTGCACGAAATGCCAGTAGCACTCACCCCAGTCGTCATGTTGGGGCAGAAATGTCCCCTGGGTTTCCAGGAAACCCCAGGAGAGCCGATTCACACTCGGGTAAGGGCCGTGGACTAAATCCCCAAGACAGAGATGGCCCAGTGAGGAGACGTCGGAGCAGCCAGGTTTGTGTCCTGACCAGCAGAGAAAAATGAGGAGAAAAAGGGCCTTTTTTTGTTGCTTTGAGGAAGTGCATTTTGATTTGGTTAGGTTTTGCTGGAGGTGGGAGGGTGTACAGAAACAGTGACAGGTAATAATGCATTATTTCATTTGATGTTCACAATTCTCTGAATTAAGGAAAAATCTTCCCCTTCTAGGTGCAGATGAGGAAACAGGTGATAGAAACTTTTGTGCACAATGGACTCCAGATCCTTCACTGGGATTATGATCGTGGCATCCTAGTCTGTGCCTCAGAAGCATCTACAGCGGTGGTTCTCCAAGCCCACCTGGGAATTTGTTAGAATGCAGATTCTCGGGCCCCACCCCAGTCCTGCCGAATCAGAAATTCTGGGGGGCGGGGCCCAGGGTCTGGGTTTTAAAAAGAGCCTCAGTGGAGTCAGATGCCCATGGGAGCGTGACCCCCGTTGACCAGGGAGCTTTGAAAAGGCTGGGCGTCTGCATTTTCCCCCAGCTCCTCAGGGGAGCCCTAGTGTCCTAGTTGCCTGTGGCTGCTGTAACAGTTACCACGGACTGGATGGCTTGAAACAGCGCAATGTCTCTCTTGCAGTTCTGGAGGGCGGACTTCCAGGATGAGTCCTATGGGGCTACACTTGGGTGTCAGCAGGGCAGGTCCTCTTGGAAGGTCTAACGGGGCATCCATTTCCTTGCCTTTTCCAGCTTCTAGAGGTCACCCGCATCCCTTGGTTCACAGTGCGCATCACATCGCCTTACATCCCTCTGCTTCCAACATCGCATCACCTTCTTCCTCATTTGACCTTTTTTTTTAATTTAAAAATTTTTTTTTTTTTTTTGAGGAAGACCAGCCCTGAGCTAACATCCATGTTCCTCTTCCTCTACTGTATAAATACGTGGGACGCCTGCCACAGCCTGGCTTGCTGAGCAGAGCCATGTCCGCACCTGGGTCTGAACAGGCGAACCCCGGCTGCCTAAGCGGAACGTGCGCACTTAACTGCTGTGCCACCGGGCTGGCCCCCTCATTTGACCTTCTTATAAGGACTCTGGAGATTACATTTAGGGGCCATACAGATAATCCTGGATAATCTCCCCATCTGTAGATCCTTAATCACATAGGTCACATTCACAGGCTCTGGGATTAGGATGCAGATAAGGTCTCTTTCAGCGGCAGTTATTCAGCCTATTCAACTCCTCCCCTCCATCTGTCGCCACTGGTACCTGGACCCAGGGGATGTCACATAGCTCACCTGGTTTCAGGAACCACTCACCAACACTTTGGGGCAGGGACACACTACCTTAAGGAGCCCAGCACTCAGTGACGGCATTCTCAAAACCCCACACCCCTGAGCCGTGGAGACTAGCTCATGCCAGGGAGATGGCTGCCTCTGGGCGCCTCGAGCTCACGAGGAGGCAAGGGAGCCAGAGCTCAAGCTGGCGGCACTCCCTGATCTCAGCATCTCAGTCCTTCGGCTCTGGTTGCCACTGACAAGTCTGACAAGCACACAGACAAAAGGCCTTCTTCTTGGGCCGACCTGGCTTGGAGGCCTCCTAGGGCCTTGCAAAATCCCGGAAGTCCAGCTGTATGGGGACAGAGTGGCCCAATATCCAGTTTGAGAGGTCTGTTCAAAACCTGCAATGTGGTCCACGAAGATAACTGGGGCTCCATCTCTGACATGACTCCCCCTCTGTAAGCCACCCAGGTAGGTGATGGTTACGAGCTGAATTGCTTCCCCCCAAATCCGTATGTTGAAGTCCTAACCCCCAATACCTCAGAGTGAGACCATATTTGGAAATAGGGTTTTTGAGGAGGTAATTAAAGTTAAATGAGGTCATGAGGGGGTCCCTAATCGAAAATGACTGGTGTCCTTATAAAGGGAGATTAGGACACAGACATACAGAGAGTGAAGACCATGTGAAGACGCGGGAAGAAGACAGCCACCTGGAAGGCAAGGAGAGAGGCCTCAGGGGAAACCAACCCTACTGACACCTTGATCTTAGACTTCCAGCCTCCAGAACTAGGAGGATAAATTTCTGCTGCTTAAGCTACCCAAGCTGTGGTCCTTTATGGCAGCCCAGCAAACTAATACAGTAATGCCATGCAGTCGTGCGCCACGTAACAACGTTTCAGTCAACCACAGACCACGTATACCATGGTGGTCCCATGAGATTAGCACCATACGGCCTAGGTGTGTAGTAGGTTGTGCCATCTAGGTTTGTGTACATGCGCCCTATGACGTTCACACAACAAAATCACCTAACGACGCATTTCTCACAATTCATCCCCATCATTAAGTGACACATGACTGTATTTTGGTCAGAGATAACTGAGGGCTCAGAACATTGGTGTTTTTTATTTAACCAATCTCCTCTTGCAAAAGCAAGATGCTATTCTAACAGGTAGACACTCTCTGGAAGATACAGTTTGCCTCCTGAAATGTCTAACTATTTTGAGGAGGGTTTTCCTCAGTGCTCACTGTATTCTGTAGAGCTCTCCTTCGCTTGTGGAACAGCAGTAGGATTCTTCCTGGTCCCCTCCTGGTTCTGCCGCTGGATTCTAGAATCCCCCAGGACGCTGTCAATACCAAAGCCCAGGGCCCAGACTCGAGAGAGTCTTATTAATTTCTTTAAGCTCCTCAGGTGGTTCCAATGTGCAGCCACAATTGAGCACCACCACTCTAGGGCCCAGATCATAAATTTCTAAAATCTGGGCTAGTCAAGAGGTTAGTATGAGCCCTTTGGCACTGCGGGAAGTATGCATTCTGGCCAGGTAAGCCAGCATTTAGATAAAATGCTTTCAGGTCTCAGAGGGGAAGTCAGACCCTCTCCTTTTTTTGTGGAGATTGACTGGGTGCTCCGTCAGTGGAAAGTGTGGGATGGACCACTAGTTGTTAAAATTTGCCAATGACCTTGATTGACCGGAGGTCCCTGTTTCAGAACTTTATCGTGTGCAATGAAGAAGTCCTGGCTGGGCAGAATTGGCCCAGAAATTCCATCTCGGTCCTCGAACACATTTCCTAGGCCTCCTAGGATTTCCTGGACTGAGGGCTGATGCTGCTGGCCCAGGAGGCCTGGTAAGGTCTTGTCATTGCTGCCTGAGTGTGGCTGACGTCACCGATGGAGACCCCCCTCCCCTCCAGGTTCACTTAGACGCCCAGAGTCATTGTTTCTGTGCTTGCTCTGTGACCTTGGTCCAGAACTTGACCTCTCTGAGCATCAGTTTCCTCAGTACACGGAGACAGTGAAACTTTTCTCATAGGGTCTGACGTTATAAAGGACTCCAGGGGATGTTGGGAGCTGTCCGTCATTGTGGGTGAGTGTGAAAGAGCTGGGTTCCTCTTCCAGCTTTGCTGCTTATGATTTGCTCTTGGAGAAGTGTCTTGATTTGTATGCGTTCCTTCTCCTCTGTAAAATGGGTGTAATACTGCAGGGCCTATCTTATAGGGCGGTTGAGAAGATGAGAGGAGGTGAGGCCGCTGAGGCGGTTAGCACAGTGCCTGTGACGTGTGGGTGCTGAGACCCAGTTCCTTTATTACCACGGCAGGGCCTGAGTTGACTGTTGAATTTGGAGGCTCAGGGGTGGACAGAATTAGGCCATCCGTGCTTGGGAGTTTCGTCCTAGTCGTACTCTGCTATGGGCCAGCAGGTGGCGGCATTGCCACATCTTGGCACTGCTGGCCTCCCTCTGCAGCAGGAAAATGGTTAGAGGTCCCTGGTGAGGCAGTACTCAGTCGCTACACTTGTCCTGTAACCCTTGCTAGATACGGTTTTCCATAAACAACCAGAGCCAGTTGGGTGACCGGATGTGCTCACCTGCAGATAATTCCAGAGCCGGAGACCCCACCCTGGCCTTTCTGGCGAGCAGTAGCAGCTCTTCTTTTCATGGCCAGTACTCCATGTTCCTCGCTGAGGGCTGAGTACCAGCTTCTAATGCAGTCCTCGTGCAGCCAGCGTGGTGTGGACTGAAGCTTGGGGCCGTGAGGGTAGGCTCGACGGCCTGAACTTCGGCAGGACCCCTGGTCAGCATTTGTCACCCGCGTCTGCGATGCTTCCTGAACCGAGAGGGTGGTTTCAGAAGACGGGGTAGGCTGTGATTCGTGTGTACAAGTCCGAGAGTTAGTGCTGAATCCGGAATCGGGGGGGCCACGGCCCAGGGAGCATTCAGAATCAACCAAGTCAAAGTGGAAATAAGTAAAAAACAAAACGAAAAATGGGACGTTTTCGTGAGCAGCAGAATCCCGAAGAGTAGGCTGAGAATAATTTTAGAGTCAGCAGTTCGGTTCTGTGGTCTGGGCGATGCCATGGGCTGGACCGTGCATTAGGCCCCCCGTGATCTGTGGTGCTTCAGAGAATGTGAAATGGAGGATGAAACGGAGAAGCCAGCCAGAGGAAGGCTTAGCATTGCATCAAACAGTGTGATTAAAAAAAAATCTACTGAATTGGCGTGATTTAAATGTACTGACTTAAGTGACCGCTTTTGTTGATTTGAAAACTGATATTGGTTAGTCTTGGCCTATGGTGTTAAGTTGTAACGAGGCAGGAGAGAAATGGGTTGGCTAGAACGGGTAACCTGCTGTGGTTCCAACAATGTACCACAAGGTGGCACCAACTTCACAAACTGTTTTAGCCGCTTAAGGAAGTTGTGGGGACACGAAGTTCTCAACCCCGTAACCTGCAGTTCTTCTGTAAAATCTTACTAACGTGCCCTTATTTTCCTGTTCCGTTGATTTTTCTTTTTCAGGAAACTGAGGGCCAGAGAGGTAACCATTTTCCCATGTATTAGTCTAAATCAACTTGTGGAACCTCTTCTGAAAATTACTTCATTCAGTTGTTCAGCGTGTTCTTAACTCTGGAATTTTCTCTCAAGGAGCTACTTTTTCTATTTAGTAGAAATTTTATTCAAGTGACAACAGATTTAAAGCTATTCATTGACAAAAGGAAATGCTCAGTTCCCTTTCCGTTAGATTTCCAGTACAGTGTTCTCTCTACAGCCTGTTTAAATCTAAACAGGACAATTTAATTACTGTTTCTCCTCTAGGAATTATCAGCCCAGGGAAACCTTCCTAGTTTCAGTTATTTCATTTTTAGTTAACGGTTCAGTTAATATTTGGTTATTTGTGTAATTGTTCTTGTTTGTGTTTCTTAGTCATCGAATTGGATTACTCTAGAGGGTGGTGCCGAGTTTCTTTAACTCCAGTTAATCCCTGAAGACAAGAACTGTTAAATTAATCTCTGGAAAATGCACTTCAACACTTGAACTTAAAAAAATTTAGAACTCCCTTTGAATTACTTATTTGTATTTACACATGTTTATGAAAGACTTTTGGATTTCATGAATATACATGAGGCTAACGTTTCCTGCTATTCCAGACTCATCTATCTGCCATCCCCTACAGCTCTGTGATTTTAGTGGCATAAGAAAGAAAAATCTCTGTTTCTTTATCAAATGGGGTAATGAGAAGCAATTATTACCAAATGGCTATACTGAGTATTTTCTATCCCAGCAGTCTTTTCAACATTCTTTATTCCATAGCCCATTTAGGAGAGAAAATAAAATTGATTAGATAGTCCTTTCTACAATCACATTTATTTACTTTTAGGTTTGGTTTTCTACCTTAAGCTAGTTAAAGTGCCTTTCTTCGTTAATTTGTTATTCAGATAGTCAGCAATAAATGTGATAAGAGTCCAGTAGACCCATGCTTTGGTTATTACTGTAATATAGAAGGCTTTCAAATGTTTGTTGAATGAATGATTGTTTTTCAGTAATGTTCAGATTTTTTTAAAAATAGGGCATAGCAAGAAAGGGAACAGTTGAGTGAATAATTGAATTTATTTAAAATAATGATTTTGTTTCTAGTGAAAAGTCATCAAATATGGTATCTTTTTCTTATCTCTCTTAGATTGGAATCATCGGTGGAACAGGTCTGGATGATTCAGAAATCTTAGAAGGAAGAACTGAAAAATATGTGGATACTCCGTTTGGCAAGGTTAATCTCCAATTAGTGGAGACATACTAGCTTTTTCCTTTCTCCTTGCTGGCTTGATTTTTAAGTTTAAAAATTAAAAAACAATTTTAAATTTTTTTAATTGCTTTTGTGTTGGCAGCCCAGAGCTGCCTCCCCCAGGCTGAGAGGGGCCAGCAGTCCCGGCACTGGGTCCCACCAGCTGAGACAGTGGCCCTGAGGATGCCTGGGGCATACGGTAGAGAACGTGGCTTTTGAACATGTGCACTGACTTCTCAACTTCTGTCCCTGGAAGCCAGATGCTCATGCAGACACAGCAACGGTACTTTTCAGGTCTCTGCATCCAAATCAGCTTCTAATTTGGGGCCCACATGTCACACCACACTAATTTAGCAGATGGACAGATTACAGATGGGAGGAAATGTCATTGCCAAGCGGCCTTTCCTTAGGAAGCCCTGCCCAAAGCGGGGTTTCTCGGGGATCCACCACGTGATTGCATAACTGAACTGGAAATAAAACTCCTCCTTTCTGTTAAAAGGAGGCTGTTTGTTTTTCCAGCCCACATGTCATCCAGCCAGGGCGCGGGAGTCTCCCTCCTCCCGATTCCATAGTGCTCCTTCCAGACATGGCAGCTCCTCTCATCCTCCCACCAGGATCCTGCGTCTGGCAGTCCCAACTAAACTCTCTCCTTTTCGGCCAAGTCCTTAGATGGACCTCATGTCCTCCAAGCCCTGCGGTCAGCTCGGCTTACTTCTTACCCTCACGTTGTCTTTACCTCCTCGGTTCTCAGGACCTTTCCCTCCATGACCTCAGCTCACCGCATGGCCATCTTAGACCCGGGGAACGTGGCACACAGTTCCAGTGCTGAGTTCCTAAATTCCATGACATGGGCCTCCTGTCCTTCCCACGTTTCCCTCTCACACCTGTTCTTGAACCTGCCAGATACCCTTGACACATGTGTAGTTGACGATCGTATCATCAGAGTGCCCTGGGGTGTTTGCTACAAAGAGCTCTTACTAAAGGGGACCTCCCCACGCACCAGGATGGCCTTCCGTCCGGTGACTCTCTGTGCTCAGAGAGGGCTCAGTGAGGACTGATGGGGGTGATCAAGTTGATCCTCAAATCCACACTCTACTTCTTTAAAGTGTATCTTCAGACTCCAAGTTTCTGGGAATCCTGTTGTGGTGGAACCGTTGAAATGGCAGCTTTTTAATCGTTCATATGTATGTTTTCAACTCACTGAGTTGTAACCATTTTTCATTATGTGCAGCCTTCTGATGCCTTAATTTTGGGGAAGATAAAGAACGTTGATTGTGTCCTCCTTGCAAGGTAACGTATTTCAAAGCATTTTGAATGTTACTAAAGGAGAATTTAAGTTAAGTTCTAGAAAGAGTAGTGATGCAGGTATGAGATTTTATGCGTTGCTGGAGCCAGAGCATCTTAGTCACCATGATTGACCACTTAGGGTTTCGGGAAGTTTTATTGACTTTTGAGATCAAGACCCACACCCTCGCCCCCCAACCTGGGTTGAGAAAGTGGTTAGAATAATCCAGTGAGTGATAAGATGAGTCTGACTGCAATCGAAGCTCTGGTTTCAGTTCTAGCTACAGGAAGAAATGTTTTCTTCTGTTTCTCTTTCCTTCTTCTTTTTCCAATTAACAAGATAAAAGCAAAACTGCTTCATTCATGACCCCTTGTGTGGCAATAGTTCTAAGTTTTCAGAGAGTGGCTTTCTGGTCCCTGAAATGGATTCTCTGGTGTCCACACCCTTCTTTTCTTGACAAGGCTAGTGCTGTTCCATATTATAGAGGAGGCAAATTATTCTTATCACACAGTTAGAAATTAATCAGACTACATCTGTTAGCTTTCTATTGCTGCATAACAAAGTACCACAAATTTAGCAGCTTAAAATAGCACACATTATCGCACAGTTTCTAGGCCACACAAGATCATTCAAGGGCTTGTTCTCAACTGGAACTCCAGGTTCTCCTTCGATGGCAGAATTCAATTCCTTGAGGTTGTAGGACTGAGGTCTTCAGGTCCCAGAGGCTGTCCACATTCCCTGCCATGCGGCTCTCTCCGTGGGCAGTTCACATGACAACAGCCTGCTTCTCCAAGACCAGCAGGAAGTCTCTAGTGTGTGCTGGCCAGGTGAAGCCTGACTATGGGAGGACTCCCAGCACATTTGCTGTATTCTGTTTGTTAGAAGCGAGTCTTGGGTCCCCTGCAGTCGAGAAGGAAGAAGTTTTTCAGACCATGAGAATGGGGACCATCCTAGGGTCTCTCTTCCACACTGCATTTTTGAAACAGAAATGGCTTCACTGATACTGCAAGTCAAAGGACACCATGAACAAAACGACAAGACAACCCACCAACTAGGAGAAAATATTTGCAAATCATCTATCTGTCAAGGAATTGATTTTCAAAATATATAAAGAACTCATACAACTCAATAACATAAAAACAAACAACCCGATAAAAAATGGCCAGAGGCTATGAACAGACATTATTCCAAAGAAAAGCCAGAGAAGGCCAACAAGCACATGAAAAGATGTTCAACATCACTAATTATTAGGGAAATGCAAATCAAAACTACAAGGAGATTTCACCTTACACCCGCCAGAATGGCTAGAATTGACAAAAAGTAATAAATGTTGGAGAGTTTGTGGAGAGAATGGAACACTTATACACTGCTAGTGGGAATGCAGACTGTTGCAGCCACTATGGGAAACAGTATAGAGATTCTCAAAAAATTAAAAATAGAAATACCATGTGAACCAGCCATCCCACTACTGGATATTTATCCAGAGAACACGAAATCAACAATTCAGAGAGATTCATGCACTCCCATGTTCATTGCAGCATTATTCACAATAGCCAAGATGCGGAAACAACCCAAGTCCCCAGAAACTGATGAATGGATAAAGATGTAGTGTATATATACAATGGAATACTACTCAGCCATAAAAAAGACAAAATCATGCCATTTGTGACCACATGGATGGACCTTGAGGGTATTATGCTAAGCAAAATAAGCGAGACAGAGAAAGACAAAGACCATATGATTTCTCTCATGTGGAAGATAAACACATGGAAAAAGAGAATAGATTAGTGCTTACCAGAGGGGAAGGGAGTGGGAGGAGGGAGAAAGGGATAAAGGGGCTGATATGTATAGTGATGGATAAAAATTGGGCTATTGTTGGTGAGCACAATGCAGTCTATCCAGAAACTGATATATAATCATGTACACCTGAAGTTTACACAGTGTTAGAGGCCAGGATGACCTCAAGAAAAACAAAAAGCTCAGCTGAATGCCGTAAAAGTGAATTTTAGTTTCAGATGGTCACATGGAGTCGGTTTCAGGCAACCTTCTTTGTTGGTCTGTGGTCATTGCTGGAGAGTCACTTAATTTTTTCCAGGCTCTATGAGAGAACAGTTGGTGGGGTGGCCCTGGCCCCATGAGGAGAGTGTGATACTCCTGCCGTCTGGACGGAAGCGTGTTGCCCCGTGAACTGTTTGAGCCTTTAACACAGTGGTTCTTTTGATCCTTGAATGTTTTCAAAATCTAATCTGAGTTTTGGAGCCTAGACTTAGAAAAATACATGTGCTTTCTGGCCGTTCCTGGGCCTCCAGCTTCTGAGAGGACATCTGTGAACTTGGGGTAAAACCCTGATCATTACACTTGTCTGAAATTATGTACAAATTATGTTAATGTTTTTAATAATTCTGTTGTCAGTGACCAGAAAAAACATTAAAGTTTCTTTTAAAACACATCCATGGGATTATACAAGGGGTATTTAATAACGACCCTGTGGTGCAGGTATTTTTATAACGCGTTTTACAGATGAAAAAAAAATTGAGCCAAGAGAGCTGAGTGGCTTTGATGAGGTCACACGGCTAGTAGGTGGCAGAGCTGGGGTTTGAACCCAGGCACTGTTACTCCAAAGCCCACGCTTTTAATCAGCATTGTACACAGTGAGATTTTTGTGTGTTCAGTTACTTCCTTGAAAGCCTGTCTCAGTGTTATCACATGTGAAGGACGCTGGGCTCTTGACACGTGGCCTTTCTGTGCTAGAACAGCATGTGTGATATTTGTAGTTTGTGAAGCAGCCAAGAATAATTTTAGCTCTCCATGTGAAATACTGCTTGTGAGTAACCATCTGACACGTGTGAATTTTAGAAATAATCTTAGAAATTGGGTTCCCTTTACTGCCTGTTTACTGATGCTCTGGGTGTACGTGTGCGTGTTTAAGTGCTCAAAGAATTGCCACCAAACACATTTCTTTGTCCAGAAAATTGAGCTACACATGGCAGGTCCTGTTCGAGGTACCAGCAAGGAGACAGACAGGGGCTTCGCCCTCTCGGGGCTGATTCTAGTGGGAAAGACGGACACTGAAAAGGAAAAGTTTCAGTTGCTGATGGATGCTAGAAAGAAAAACAAGGTCATGGGATAGTGGTGTGACTTAGACGCAGTGGTCATGGAAAGCGCTTCTCTGAGGAGGTGACACTGGAGCTGTGACCTGACGAGGCCTGAGCAGGAATGAGCGTGGATGAGCAGCGAGAAGCCAGTGAGCTGAGTTGGGACAGGAAGGGATAAAAACGGGCCGAGGTGGCGTTAGTAGACTGGTGCCCACATGGCGTGAGGGCCATGGGTGTAGGATGTTTGGATTTTATTTGAAGTGTGACAGGAATCGTTGGTGGTTTCATTGGCTTTTCCGAAGCTGCCGTTACAAAGGAGCACAGGCTGGGTGGAAAGAAGTTGTGTCCTCACAGTTCTGGAGGCCGGAAGCCCACGACGAAGGTGTCAGCAGGCCTGCATCCTTCTGAGGGCCGGAGCGAAGATGTGTTCCAGGCCTGCCTCTTTGGCTTGCAGATGGCCATCTTCTCCCTGCGTCTCCACGTGTCCTTCCCTCTGTGTGTGTGTCCAGATTTCCTCCTCTTCTGAAGACACCATTGGTGTTGGGGTGGGGCTCACCCTAATAAGCTCATTTTAACTTAATTACCTCTTTCAAGACCCTGTCTCCGAATACAGTCACATTCTGATGCACTGGGGTTCAGGACTTCACCGTAGGAGTTTGGGGGGACACAGTTCAGCCCATAACAGTGGTCACACGTGAGGTGATCGGCTTTTCGACAAAACCTTCTAATGTCCTCATAAACAACTGGGGACTCTAATGTTTTAAATGAATCATTAACTTAGGTAGGTGATCAGACAGAAAGGAATGGAGAGATTCAGCTGGAAACTTGAGTTTCTGTTTCTGTTTTGCATCTTTCTTCAGTGGCACGTCTTGTTCTGTTTCATGGCTCGTGTAAGGCCAGATGCCCCAGATTCTGGGGTGTTTGGTGCCCCCCAGGACAGACACAGCACATCTTCCTGGAAAGTGAATTCTGATTAAGTTGTTACCTACTCTTGACAGGAAAATAAATCCGTAGAATGTACAGCTGGCGTGCGCCTAAGACCGAGTAGTTTCTACTCAGAATGGACTAGTCATTGCCAGACCTTCTAATTCTTCCTCTGCCAGTGGAAGTGCTTTGGTTGAAGGGCCGGAAGGCACTGCTGTAGGTTAGTTTTCTTCTCTAACAGTGTTAAAATGCCCTCTCACTCCCTACCATATTTACTGTCCCTCCCACAGGCACGGGAGGCAGCATACCATCATGCCCTCAAAAGTCAACTACCGGGCGAACATCTGGGCTCTGAAGGAGGAAGGCTGCACACACGTCATCGTCACCACAGCCTGCGGTTCCTTGAGGGAGGAGATTCGGCCCGGAGACATTGTCATTATCGACCAGTTCATCGACAGGTGAGCAGTCATCTGAGAGGCTTGAGGCTCTTGGAAGAGCATCCCCAGCTCCGATGGGCGATGTGTGGGCCCCTGGGGGAGGGGGCAGACCCAGAGATCTGCTTTAAGCTTCTTATTGTGGGGGTTTTTAACATACACAGAATAAAATAAGAATCAAGAAGCATCCTTGATTGTTGTCTGATGAAATGAAACTCTGGTTGAACTGTATGAAGTTGCCCGTTCTGTATGTCAAGAAATAGTTGAATATCAGCAGTTTCAGGTGGTCCAACCTAATAAATAATGGGGTATACCAAAAGCATCACAACCCCTCACCTATCATTTTCCGATTATTTGTTAGCCCTTGACACTATATACATGTTATCCACCTTCCCCTCTAGAATATAAGCCACGTGGAGGCAAAGACTTTCCCTGTCCTGATCGCCACTTTGACCCTAACACCCGTGCCAGAGCCTCTGGTTACTCAGTCATTATTTTTTGAGTGATTGAATGAATATGATCATTCCAAAGGAGAGACAGCCTGGAGTTCTTGAAAATCTCTCTGGCTGTCAAAGTGCGAGCGTTTGGAGGTAACGACTTAAGAAAATGGTTGCTATATGGTTGTTTAATAAAGCAGAGTACAGAACTCCACATTCAGAATGATCCGGATTTATAAAGTATTATAGATGATGCTGGAAAGAAAATCTGATTGGGTCCTAAGCCTGGGATTAATTCGTTACTTATGTGGTATAACTATACACTGTTGCATTTCCTGGATCTTTCTCACGTGTAGTAAATGAAGACAGTTCACGCGCTGGCGCTTTCAAGAAAGCGGTTGAGGCAGAAAGATGTTGACTAGAAGGACCACGGGTGTTGCCCTCAGATCGGGATTCATTCTGTCTTGGCACTTCGTAGCTGTGTGACCTTCAAATCCTGAGGCTTCTGTTTTCTTTCATGTGCTGTGTGGATAAGCTGCCTCCTTTGTCTTGCGTGGGGAGTTCACTGTCTCTAGCAAGTGCCTTTCTGGGATCTAGCGTATATTACCTGCCTGATAAATGGGTGCCGTTGTTGTGAGCGTGGACATGTTGGGCAGAGGGGTCCAGTGGTTAACATCATTTGGTAACAACAGAAGAAAAGATCTGTAAAAGGAGGATCCCTAAGGGAATACCATTTAGAATGTAATCTCAAATTTTCTGTTGGTTACATATTGCAATGATAACATTTTGGATGTATTAGGTTAGATGAGATATTAAAGCTAGTTTTACTTGTTTCTCATACTTTTTTATGTGGGCCGCTAGAAAATTTAAAATTACGTACGTGTCTCATGTCCTATTGCCATTGGACAGTGTCTTCTAAATGAGACTGCCACTGGTTGAGCCGCGTGTTTTGCAGTTAACCAGGCTTGGGCATGTACGTGATTCACCGTGAGTATGTTGAATGGCTCAGGCGAGAGGAGAATCAGCTTTTTGCCTTTGAGTAGTGCCCAACATGCAGTGTACTGATGGTGCATTTTTGAACAAAGTATGTCTCGGTGTGTGGAAGTGGGCGCCAGGTCCCTGCTCTTGGTGCCCTCACCAGGCCCGGGATGCTGAGCTCCGGAGGCTGTGCAGTTTGTAGCCTGAGGACCCAGCCATCCCCACGGCTGCAGCGTGTCTGATAGAATTGCAGTGGTCTGCCAAGCCGCCCAGGGGGTTACGACCACGGGGCAAGGGCACTGGATCAGGAGGTTTTGTCCTGGGCCTGTTTGGCCTCAGGCAAGTCCCTTGACCTGTGTGGGCCTCGGTCCCCTCTTCAGAATGAGGGGTTGAACTGCAATGTATTTCTGCCCCCTCTTCTCTGCACTACTCCTGGATTCTTCTCCAGCCACGGATCTAGAAACACACATCTGCCTGTCGCTGTAACTGCCAGCATCATCTTAGGAAAAATTCCTTGTCCGAAAGTGGTCTTCAAATGCTAGAGGGATTGTTCTAATCTCTCTGCCAGAAATCTTTGATAAAGAATCGGAATGAAATATGGCTCTTATTATTTAATAGATGGCAGAACTAAAACCTGTCCCTTTCTCCGCCCTCGGTGCCCAGCACAAGGGAAAGGACACCAACTGGGTATGTGAGCCATGCCGAGCATGCCTTAGAGGTTGTTAAGATTCAGAGTGACAAGGGCTCTGATTTTTATGATTGTTTTAAAAAACATTAGATTTCTATTCTAAAAATGAAGTATACCCTTGAAGGAGTCTGACAGGCTGGAAAGGTCTCTTACAAGAATGAGATCATTCTCTTCTGAAAATCATTTTTTTCTTTCATGCCACTTTCTGTCCTGTGAAAAGTTGAAAGCCTGGCCGAGGACAGGGGGATCCTGGGTGTGACTGACCTGGAGAGAGCGGGACAGCAGACAGGTGGGGAGGGCGCAGTTCCAGGTACTTCCGGGTGTGTGCAGTCAGTCCTGGCATCTGTTTCTCAGATGTGCAAGGAAATGCCTTGGTTTATATTTAAAGTGAAAATAACCTTCTTTCATTTATGATTAGAGCAGCTGTGGAAAGCAAAATGGATCTTGATCTAGAATTTGAACACCAAAAGCATGTGCCGCTTTTGTCACTGTCCCCTTCTCATTGCACAGTGACAGGTTTCTTGACTTCCCTCGCCCTGGGTCCTGGGCTCCATGTGCGGTGGTGTTCATAAACCAGAAATTAAAAATACAATTCCTATCAAGAACGTGCTGGAGGATCGTCCACAGTGAGTTTCTTCAGTGACGTACACCTCCTGCTGTAATGGGTTTAATTAATCTGTTTCTTCTGCCTTGGTGGACGTCCCCATTGTCACAAGGCATTTGGCAACTGATGTTGAAACGTGGTTAAGAATGGGACTTGTTCTACTTCTTGACAGTCATTCTACGGTCCATGTGAACTTGGGAAAGAATTTGTCTGCCCTTTCGTCTGTCCTATTCTTGTGGACTATTTATACTTGAAAAGGATCTCATAAGGGACACACTGCAAGATTCATAACTTGGGGTTTCTTCTCCTGTGGTACAAACCCTTGTGTGTGCAGGGTACACCTGGCACTCACAGTGTCACCTGTGGGGAAGTGAAGCAAGACGGTGAGTGGGGGAGAAAGAAAGACCTCATAAGGGAGTCAAAGTCGATTTCCCTCCCCAGCCTTAGCTTTGCCACGTGAAATGGAGCCAGCATTCTGAAAGCTGAGCTGCTCTCGGATCCAGTAAGGCCTTTTAGGTTGTTATTCTCTTGGGTTGTATACCTGGTTCCATCTCGTGCCTTCTGGTCTTCCATGCCTGACTATTTCCCGCCATCCAGGGAGCAGCTGGGAGAGCCGCCTGTCTCCTTATGTGCTGGGTGGTTGCTGTTACCTCCTCTCCCACTGGTGACTCTTCTTTCTGCAAAGGGCTCTGAGGAAGCACGTCCCTGCCTGTAGGATGGTGAGGGCCCCGGGGAAGCCTCACCCAATTCTGAGGCAAGACTTGGGAAAGTTAGAAGCAGGACATTGCAGTCACTTGGCTTCTGTTTTGTTTTTGCTTTTCAGCCTTGCAGCTGGAAGGTGTGACCGTCTCTCACATCAGATACCCACCCCATTCTTAGAGCCTGACCTTAGTGATGCAGTGCACAGTGGAGCGTACAAGTGATTTCTGATGAGAATTTTGCAGCAGGAGCAAGACGCCTGTTTTCCCACCAGCTGCTTTTTCACAGCATGAGGCACATTGTTGTCTACTCCTGTTTTCCTTCCTTGCACACACCCTGCATTGTTGAACCCAGTTACTGTCAGATACTTGTAGGGAGTCATTTGTCTGTGTGAGAGGACTGACTGTATGGCATTTCTTTCACCCCACACCAGTAACTGTCCATGTCGTGCAAGGCACACATGGGCAGGGGATTCCAGCCATTTCCACACGTGACCTTTCTCCTCTTCAATATCATTCCTGATGATTATCATTGAAAGGAATTCAATTCACCATATTTATTATGCATGTATTGAAAGGAACAACTAGATCTGTGACCTGATTGGGACGACGCCCACATTATATTAAGTTAAAGAAAATGATGTGGGGGCCGGCCCAGTGGCGTAGTGGTTAAGTTCGCATGCTCCGCGGTGGTGGCCCCAGGTTTGGATCCTGGATGTGGACCTACACACCACTCATCACGCCATGCTGTGGTGGCATCCCACATCTGAAACAGAGGAAGATTAGCAGAGATGTTAGCTCAGCAATAATCTTCCTCAAGCAAAAAGAGGAAGATTTGCAACAGATGGTAGCTCAGGGCCAACCTTCCTTACCAAGAGAAAAATAGTAGGGACTAGTAAGAGCTCTCAAACTGCTTCTGTCACTATCAGAAATATCTCAAGGTGAGGCTAGCTAACATCATCTGTAAGGACAAGAATAAGATTCTTACTTTTTAATAATTCCCTTTATCAGGAATTTTTTGTAGATAAAGGTTTTGTGTTATTTTTACAATGAGAAAAAATATGACCAAAAAATTAAGATAAAGAAAGCAGGTGTAGATCCTAATGCCAAGTGTTTTCTGCAAAATGCTGTTGACATGTTGGCCGGTTGTGCCTGAGGCCCGGGTTAGGTTCTGCTTGAGGAATGCAGTGGAGGAAGCCCCAGCTTGGAAGTGAGGACGTCCACAATGGCTTCCTGGCTCTGCCCCCAAATTCCTTTGTCGCTTAGTCTCTCATCTGCTAAATGAGGGATTGGATTGATTCCTAAGAGTTCTGATGTCTACCCTCTTGAGAGAAGTAGTTTCTCACCCGAACTCCCACATTTGACTTATAAGATGGAGATGTTATCACATCAAAGTCTATTGGAATGTAGCGGCTTGAGGTTTCTGCAGCCCTGTTTCATATTTAAACATGGGTGTAAATGGGGATGTTGCTAATACTTGACTCATTGAAGGGTGAAAGCGAGCCAGAGCCTGGAGTACGTGGCACTTGGTTGGTCAGTTTTACAAAAAGAGAAAAGCCTGTTTATCCAGGCTGGAACAGTCATTCCAATGTTCTTAATCCCATTGGAACTGCTTTGGGGTTAACTTAGCATTTCCCTTAGGATACATGTGACAGGGGCCGGCCCCACAGCCAAGTAATTAAATTCGTGCGCTTTGCTTCCGTGGCCCAGGGTTTCCCCCATTCGGATCCTGGGCGCAGACCTAGCACTGCTCATCGAGCCATGCTGAGGCAGCGTCCCAATGGCAGAGCCAGAAAGCCCTACAACTATAATGTACAACCATGTCCTGGGGGGCTTTGGGGAGAAGAAGATGAAGAAAAGAAAAGGAAGATTGGCAACAGATTTTAGCTCAGGTGCCAGTCTTTAATGAAAAAAAAAAAAAAAAGACACGTAAGCCCAAGGGTTGGGAAGCACAGGGACTGGGTTTTCATTCCTGCAGAGCACGGAGGACTTTTTCCTGTGTTACTCATGAGTTTAAGTTTAGAACAATATAATGGATGTAGAAAGTGGCCTATTCTGAAAACTTCGGGTGAGAAATTGCTGGGTGACTTGGCACTGGGTTAATTATAGCCTCTCTTTTGTGGGTTTGAAAATGTTTTATCAAAGAAACTGAACTAAGAGACTATAGAACGAAGTATGGCAGGGAGAGGAACAAGCCAAACAGGGCAGCAAAGAGACAGATTCCCAAATGTGGAGCAGGGCAAACGGCTGCTTTCTTCAATGGGTCAAAGGCATGAAAAAAGAAGACGGGGTGGAGGGGAGGAATTACTCTCAATTTAGAGACATGACCTGAAATTGTCAGTGCAACTGTTAGAAAAAGACATTTTTGAGGCCATCAGGGAAATTTGCATATGGCCTTAGTATTATGTGATGCTGGGGAATTGATGTTATTTCTATCAGATGTGATAATGACATTTCAGTGGAAAATAATGCACATATTTTGGTGGATCTGAGGTAGGGATAAAATGACGATGTTTGGTTTTGCAACCCTGGAAATCTAACAGATGAAGCAAGTTTGACAAAGTTTTGGAAATTGCTGAGTCTAGGTGATGGGTATATATGGCGTTCACTGTACAAGCCTCTACATCTGCGATGATTGAAAGTTTCCTATTGACTTCTGAAGTGCGTCACCTGCCCTCCTGAGCCCGCAGATGATTTGTCCCTACAGTCCAGTGTGGTTATCGCATTACAGCCGCCAGACCACAGACATTTTAATTCCCATTGGAAAGCATGTAGCCATCGACCCAGAGCCAGACAAGCTGAATACCATCTCGGAGCTGCTTTTCTTACTGTTGTCTTCAACTTGTTCAGAGCTGTTGATTCTGGAGTGAGGACCGACAGCTTGGCCTGGATGCAGTTGATTCACCAGCCCCCAGAGGATGGGAGATGGCTTTAAGAAAACCCAGAAACCTTTCACTTTGCTCTGTAGGACCACCAAGAGACCTCAGACCTTCTATGATGGAAGCTCCCCCTGTGCCAGAGGAGTGTGCCATATTCCAGCGGCTGACCCGTTCTGCCCCAAAACGAGAGAGGTGTGTAGACTTTGTGGAAGGTGCACCACAATAAATCATAAGGGCTTGGGGTGGCATCTAGAGTTAGATGAATTGGCTAAGCATGTGGTCTCTTTTCCCCCTCAAATTTGTTTCTCATGCAAGGTTTAATGAAGAGCTGTTTCCCTTTGCTAATAATGCCTCTGCTACTCTCAATCATTTGTAAGCTAACTCCCTCAAAGTTGCAACCTGCTTTTTTTATAAGTTTAGATTTTCCTGTCAGGATACTTTCTAAATAATTTGTTATATGATAGCATATTAGTCAAGAGTATCCAGTCTGGAACTAGATTACTTGGGGTTAAATGTCTACTCTTCAGCGTAATAGCTGTGTGTCATTGGACAAGTTACTTAATGCCTCTGGGCTTAAGTTTCCTCATTTGTAAAATGAAGGTGATGATAACATGTACCTTATAGGACTGAGAGAGAAAAGAGTTAATACTTACAAAATGCTTGGAACAGTTTCTGTCAGTTATGAGATAGCCAATGACTGGTTACTTCTTTTATGAATTAAATTACTATTGATAATCTGTAAATTGTCAGATTGGCATCATTTGCTTTGAGCTGAGTTCGGCCATTACTGTCCAGTCTCCCCTCCGGGATTATAGTAAAAGCTCCGACAGAGGGGCGGCCCTACAAAGGCCAGTGGTGGTGGAAGGGGTGGAAGCGCAGCCTCAGCTCTCAGAGGATGAAAATGGTACCACGACTCAGCGTCCGTCACTCGGTCCATAATGGTGCTTGTCTGATAATCCCAGATTATCAGTCAGGTGGGACCCAACAGATCAGAAGTATTGTCAGAGGAAAACTGCCTGGTCAAATGTGCTTTATAAATTAGCTTAGAGAATATAAATACCTAAACATGTTCATCATTCAGATAATCTTATCACCTGCCTATGGAAAGTAGGTTTAGTTTAGCTTTTCTGTTTAGCCTGCGTAATCCTGTGCCACTGGTTTCCTTCTAGTTCACAGCAGGGCACCTCACTCTGGTCTCCAACAAAAATCTGGAATCCAAAGCCAGGGGTTGTGGGGCCGTTTCAGATAGACCACTGTGTGTACCTTCTCTAACTTCTGTGAAAGTAAATGTTTTACTTGTTTGAAAAAAATGGCAGGTTCAGTTTGTGTGAATGTATGTATTTAGATGTATGTGTTTCTGGGTGGTTATCAACAGAACGCATCAGGATGTGCTGCTGGCCTTCCCCCTGAAACACTGATCTGTCCACGTAATAAATCTGCTCTCCAGGGGAAATTAGATGGATATAAAATTCTCGTCCATTTCAAAATGGGGGCAGCTTGGTAAGAAATGGACTAGGGAGAGAAAATGCATGTTAATATGAGATCTGAGATCTGGTCTCAGGCAGAAAATAGTGATCTATGTCACTAGGAGTAGAGGTGGCGGAGGGAGTGCTTGTGCTGTATGCTGAGCCTATGTAAATGTGAATTCCAGTAGTACAGTTTGACCTCCCTTGAGACCGAATGAATTCAGCTATTATTAGTCTAGCCAAGCCAAGGACCCCCATGTAAAAACTAAAGAGTGCTGGGGAAGGAGGTTTAAGAAAATATGAAAAGTAAGCCTCTAGAATATTCCTTTATTCTTCTGTACTGTAAAAGAGATTTTTAAATATTGTCCAAAAATGTGAAGAGTAGGTGGTGCAACCCACTTTCTCTGTCACCATTCACGTGATCCTTCATGTACTCATGAGGAAGGACTGTCAGTTGAATTGTCAGGTGGCAAGCAAGATGCACAGTGGTTGTACCGTACCTACCATTTGTGTTAAATATGTGTATATATAAAGAGATTAATATGGACATATTTGCATGTAAATACGTCTTTCTGGAAAGTTGACCAAAAAACTGGTAACAGTGGTTTCCCTTGGAGAGGTGAACGGGGTTGCCAGGACACAGGTGAAGGAAATACTTGTCACAGAATAATATCCTTTTGTACTGTTTATGTTGAGCTGTGTGCAAGTGTTACCTATTCCCAGAGCAGTGTCACTTCTAGTCACTTTAGGAGAGCATCTGAAACAAAGTCTGAAAATTCTGGTACATTAAGTATATTTAGCCTGGTGATATAATATTGCTAATATGCATTTGTGATGATGGCAATACATTCAAAAGTTCCATTATGATTACTCAAGACATGGAAGTGAAAGCATCTTAGCCTCAGACCCAGAGATGTCTCAGCCTGTGGTTTGTATTTCTGGTCCCTTGGGATGACATTAGCGGTTCTCATAGGGGTGCAAGGTACTGGTTCAGGTGGCACCGCCCCAGGGTCTGTCTGTGGCTGGTCCACATCCACAGCCTCCACCTGCTCCTCCTCCCCATCATGGTACCCACCTCCCAGGGTGATAGGCGGACTTAGGTGCCGCAGGCCAGTGGCACGCGGTAGTTGGGATCTTCCCTCACACATCTCTGGAAGCACTCGGAAGTGTGGCCGAGACATGCAGCTTCGTTATTCGGGATTTTTAAAGACATCTAGTGTCTTTAAAACATTCAGGGCTGAGCTGGTTGTATCTTAATTTTGAAAAAAAAATGGCGGGGGTCAGGGAAGGAAGGAGTGGTTTAGGCCCTTGAATGCATGACCTGTGCTCTTTGGGGAGAAGTTGTGACTAAGCATAATCTTATTTTCAGCATCTGTAGGATAAATCAGCCTGATGTAGCATCAGCTGTTCATTGTCTGTGACTTGTCTTGGTTCTAAATTTGGAGTTGCCAAGACACTTGTTAAAATTCTTTCTCCCAATGCCATGGCACAGTATGAGTTATTTTTAAGGAACTAGGTTAATTCGCTTATGTGGTTCAGACATGTGCAGGCGAGACTTTGGCCTAGATTGCAGCCTTCGATTGACTTTGAGTCACTCCTTTTTATATGTGTAGTATCCCAGGAACCTTTGCCAGTTATTTGGTAAACATTTTAGAAGCTGCCGGTGTTAATCGTTAGGAGACCAGTTTAGCATTTATATAGTGTTGACGCTGTGCCCGACACGGTTCTGTACTGTATATTCCTTAGCTTATTTAATTTTCACAATATCTCTGAGTTATACATTATCAGTCCCCTTTTACAGATGAGAAAACTAAGTCATACAAAAGTTAAGTGAATTTTCATCAGTGCTTGAGTAGGTTAACAGTTAAGTTTAAAAGACTAATTTTTTTTAATTAAAGAAGAGTGTTGAAGCACAGGCTAAGAAAAAATGAAATTAATAACCCGAAAGTTAGACGTGCAATATTAATCAGACACTGGAAAAAGTGATCAAACTTTTAAATAATTTTTCTAAAGCCCCTGTGTGGCCTTGCCACTAAAGGGATGCCAAGGTAAGTTTATCCCTGGAAAGAAAAAAATCAGTGCGGCCTCGTTCTGTTTTGACCATACGTCCCTGGAGAGGCAGCAGACAAAGGAGATTATGAAGAAATCACTTTCTAACCAAAGAAATGCTTTTACAAAAGTCTTCAGATTTTGTAAGGGCAATGAGCGTAATTTCTCAGGTGCTGGCAAGCAGTTCTCAGCGCGTCTCTCTGAGATGTGGGTGAGCAGCGGCCCCTGAGCTCAGCCTTGGAGGTGAAGAGCTCAGATCCAAGTTCACGTTCACAGCCCAGCTGAGTCTCTTCAAGCTGTTAAGAAGTCACTGAGATTCCAGTATGTCTACAAATGCCTGGGGGATAGAAAAAGCTTGCTGTTTGCTCTTGTAGCTGTGAGCTGTCTGCGAGGGGCTCGGGAACAGGGTTAGGTAAGTGGCTGAGCGTCTAGGAAGCACCCTTCTGTGATTTCCCAGGTTCTCTCTGAGGACCTGCAGCTCCTAGGCATTTACCATAAAAGACTTTAATTAAGAATTAACTTGTTAGACATCAGGGAAAAAATAAAATACTAAGCTCTACTTGTGTTTGTACGTTTTGAGTTTGTGGTTGTTTCTTTTCTAGGTCCTCTTAGAGAATGCTAAGAAGCTAGGACTCCGGTGCCACTCAAAAGGGACAATGGTCACAATTGAGGGACCTCGTTTTAGCTCCCGGGCAGAAAGCTTCATGTTCCGCGCCTGGGGGGCGGATGTTATCAACATGACCACAGTTCCAGAGGCGGTCCTTGCTAAGGAGGCTGGAATTTGCTATGCCAGCATCGCCTTGGCAACAGATTATGATTGCTGGAAGGAGAATGAGGAAGAGGTAGGTGGAATTCTTTTCTGGACGAGTATGGCCTGGGTTTCCAGGTGCCATGAGAGCCATTAAGAGAGTGTCTTAACTATTTGTCTCTCTCGCACTAGTTCCAGAAAGTGTCCTACCAGGTTGTAAAGTCAGCTTTTCATACATTGCCACATACTTTCTGTAGTTCCCACTGGAAGTTAAGAACAAAGATCTTCATAGGGAAGAAAAAGACACTGTTATCCAAGGGTCAACAGTGAACAGTACATTGTAGGCATGTTGGGGATCATATTGAGACTTGGGCCTTATTTTAAGGATAAAGGGTCTTTTGGTGATAATTTCCTTATGCTGTGCTGCTGTTTATTATGTTTGTTTTCAAAGGGAGAAACCTATTACGTCTTCCTGGTAAGAGGACTCTGTATTCATACCTGTCTGTTTAACTTACCCTGACTGGATACCATCCTTGGTGTAGGAACACGACAGCAAACAGACAAGTCCCTAAGGGGCTAATGCTTTGGTTTTGGGGAGGGGCGGGGGAAAGGTTATGCAAGCCAGTGTGAGAGCAGATTGCTTACTGCCTTGGCTTTCTGCTCAGCCTGGTGACGTTTGTCTCCTCCTCTGCAGAGCTAACGGTGCTTCCCTTTAGTTGGCCACAGGGAGTTTGGAAAGCATACAGTTAGAGCTACTTCAGTTAAAAGCAGAGAAACTGAACCCTGTGTAAGTGGAAAGGCGTGAAGGCAAATACTGTTAAATGCCACAAGGAAGGCAGAGTCCAAGATGGCATCATCTCAGCCAGCCATGTGTGTCACTGTGCTTCAAACCAGATGTGCAGCCTGGCGTGGGGGGAAGGTTTTTGTGTTGCCTAAACCCATCTTCATGTTGCCGTTGTTCCATTTACCTGGGACACTGGGCCCATTATTTACCACATTACTCTTCTCTAGGATGGAGCCGGGGCTTGGGGGTGACGGGTGTGAGTTGTTTAGTTGCAATTCTGACCTTGCAGGGTAACTAGGAGAGTTAAACCAAATGATATATGCTGAGCAACTGGAATAGTGCTGGCTCCTAGGAGGGTGGTCCTCTGATGGGAGCTAGGATGGAGTTGGGGGTGGGGAGACCAAAAACAAGTTTGTGAAGAAGGAAACTTTTGAGATTTGAGCTGAACCTTTTGATTAGATTAGATTAGATTTGAATGTGAGGAGGTTAGTAGAAAGGGTGTTTTGGGTGGAGCCCAAGAGCAGGAACAAAGAAGAGGAAAGAGAGGTCCGATTCTTTATGAAATATCAGTCACAGGAAAAGAGTAAATGTAGGGTAGATGTCTTGGATGCTTTATGACTGCATTCAATGACTCCACTTAAGACATGTGTTTACCTGTAGCTGGCAGGCACCCAAGTTGTCACTGCTTTGTGTTCCCACAGTAGTGGGCCCTTCCCTCTGCTATGGTGCTCATCATTTTTTTCTAAACACATTTTGGTGTTTGTGAGAAGTGTCTGGACCTTATACTCCAGGAAATAGAGAGAAAAGTACATTCATGGTGACCCTGAATCTTAGAGGTTTTCTAAGCATAGTGAAGTGCGACAAGTTCTATACCTCTCATTGTCCATTTTATAATCACAACTTGTTCCAGCTTTTCCTTGTGAGGCAATTTTAGTCATGTACAAAGTAGGCAATAGTATGAACTACCATGAATCCAGAATCCAGCGTCAACCATTATCACATCAACTTACAGTCAATTGTATTTCATCTACGCTCTCATCCATAATTTTATCCATTAACATGTCAGGAGATATCTAACATAACTGCATTATAGTTATCACATTCCAGCAATAATTCCTTAATATAGCCAAAGTTCAAGTTTCTAGTTATTGCAAATATCATAAATGATGTTATCCAAAAAGAAATCAGGTTTTTTGTCCCGTAGAGTTTCCCACAGTCTAAACTGCTGAAATCGTCTCCGTAGGGTAGGTTAGTAGGTTGTTCTGTCGTCTGTTGTTTTCTGTAAATTGGCAGCTGGATCTACAGGTTTGATCACACTCAGGTGTCATATGTAGTGATTTGTTTTTCCATCAGGAAGCACATTAAAATGAGTTGTTCATTTGGTTTTAGTTATTTTTGTTTTGTGATCTTAGCCATCCATTCATTGATTCATTGGGAGCTGTAACGTGAAAAATGATGATCCATTGATTCCATCATCTTTCTTTATTGGAAGACTTCTCTAAAGGGAAATGTGCTGATCTTCTGACTGGTTATCCAGTTTGGCAACAGTTTTAAGACTGGAATTCATTCTCTGGACATGGAGAGAACAGACACAGCTTTCCAGAGCATGCTCGCACATTATACATCTGAGGGAGTTCCTCAGACACCATATTGAAAACCAGCGGTGCTTTTTAGAAATATCATTGAGTTACTTCAAGACCTCCCCACTGGGACCAAAGACCATCTTGATAAATGCCCAGGTTGCAGGGCTCCAGATTGAAACTGGGGTAAACTGACCACGCAGGTCAGGTAGGAGCTCAGGAAAACATTCCATGAACAGCAGTGGAATTTTTAATTTCTGGCAACATCGTGTGCCATTGTTTCTCTAGGTTTCAGTGGACCGGATTTTAAAGACCCTGAAAGAAAATGCCAATAAAGCCACAAGTTTACTCCTCACTACCATACCCCAGATAGGGTCCATGGAATGGTCAGAGACTCTTCGTACTCTGAAGGTAAGTATCCTCAGTCATCTGCAAGCAGACGATCCATAGGCCCTCAGCTGCCTTTTCCTCTTATTTGCATTTCAACCTTGGTCCCTCTCCTCATGTATTTTCTACTAGCCGAGAGGTTTTCTACAAATTTTCATGTCATTTATAGTATACCATCCTAACCATTTGTGAAACTGAGTAGTCATATATTCTGCCTCGTAATGCAAGACCATTCGAAGGTGAGGTGGGGAGAGGTTTCTTATCTAGTCTGCCAGGTTGTTGACACTGTCCCATTCTGCAGTGTGTCTCTAAGTCTTCCGAAGATTCATAGTGCCTGCTCTGCCCGAACCTTACATTGCTGACAAAGCTGTTTTCTCTTTGGCAGATCCATGCAAAGTGTCGGCAGCCTTTAAAGCTGAGACACTGACATAGCAATACCAAAATGGTGCTGGGGACTGTCTGCTTATGGTTAATGTTGCATCACATGAAGACAGTAATTCATGATGAACGTCAGATGGTTGCATATTGGTAGCTTTTCAGCTCCAGTGTAGTCGTGTGCTGCATAATGACATTTTGATCAACAATGGACTGCATATGTGACCACAGTCCCATAAGATTAGTACCATATAGCCTGGGTGTGTGGTAGGCTGTACTATCTAGGTTTGTGTAAGTGCACTGTAGGTTGTTCACACAACGAAATCACTAACACCACAGTTCTCAGAACATAGCCCCATGGTTAAGCGAAGCATGACTGTATTAATTCCCAGACTATAATTTAAATCAACTGCCAAGCTCAGAGATGCATGATTTTTATTTGGACATTTTATAACTCTCTGATCAACCACATTAGATAAGGAGTTGCCTCACATTGGTCAGATATCACATTGACCTGGTATCCAGAGAGGGTAGCCAGCATATCCTGAGGTCTCCTAGAACACGCCTGTGCTCTTGGGTCTCATGGCAGTAGTTGAGAGAGGACTTGAAAGGTTGATGTAAGCTCTTCCTACACTGCTGAATTACCACTGAGGAGCCCTGCACTGAGAGTGACAGTTTTAGTGTGATGACATGATAGGGTAGTAAATGATTGACAGCTGATGGGCGTGGAGGCGCCATGATTTATAGTGTTTCCTGATTTACATGGTATAAATTCTCCAGCACAGCTGATTTCAAACTATCAGCATGAAGCCCCTGATAAGCTGGGAAGTGATACACACAGTCACTTCTTGCAAGCTGGTACAGGCAGGCTCACGCGCACCAGTGTAACTAGGGTGCCTCTCAGCCTTTAGGACTGCAAAGTCAGGGATACTGGAATTTGTAATCTGTCTTCCCTAGTAGACTTCAAGTCCCTAAGGAGCAGGAAACACGACTTTTGGTTTCAGCCTGTATACCGAGGAGATAAATGTTCATTAATGAATAAATGACAGCTCCTTCCTCCCATGAAGTGTACCATCATAACTGAAGTACAGGAAGCCCTTAGAATTATGAAGAAAAGGGAAACAGAATATAAATTCTAAGAATTGGAGAATGTCAGTTTGAACTAGCAACAGTTCCATTCAGATGCATAAAATGCAATAGAGCAGCCTGACTTCAGCTTGTCTACATGAGCACACTATAGATTGGCGGGAAGTGTGATTCATACTTTGTGTTCCTGGGGCTAATGTTACCTGCAAGATGTGGTGGGGGCTTTTTTTCCTTCATTTAAGTTTCCTGACTAACCCCTTTTTGACCCTAGAGTCTTGAACTTGAAGATAATTTCTCAAGCAATAAATTTCTTACTTCAGCTTCATTTTTAAGTAAAAATGCTTGGAAGGTAGAAATGAGTGTTCTCTTTTCCTTCTAGGAAGCTTCTGAAAGTGTGTGTAAAACTGTGTGGTTTTGGATGTCTGCGTTTTTAGAAAGTGTTAGTATGTGTAGCTTTCATCAGATTCTCCAAGTGGGATGTATGACCTAAAGAGAGAAAATGAAGAACTGCTGCTCTAGACACAGTTGAGAATCGTGGCCTCCATTCTATAGCGTGAAGGAACACCTAATCCCTTATTCTGGGGTCGTGTTTCCAGTCCTCCCAGCACTGAAATGTATATCATTCATTCACTCACTAATTCATTCCAGAAACGCTTAGTGAGCACCCACTGTAAGTCCAGCTGTGGTTTGCAAAGACACATGAGACTTGCAGTGATGAAGAAGACCCTACTCTTTTTGGACATACTACATATTAAAATTTCAGTGGACTTTTTTTCAGCAGGATAAGGTGAAAGATGGGGGTTGCATAAACGATAATCCAGGCCGAGGGTTGGCATATAAAATGTGTCCTGGTGGATGTGAAAGGGGATGGAGATAAGTGAGAATCACAACAGTCCTCTAGATAAGTGTGATGGACGTCACTTGACAGGAAAGGAGAGTGAGGGACCAAGAGTTCGGAGCGACGCCGGATGTCCCACATCTGGTTAGTGATTTTCAAACTTTGGTGAATGTGAGAATATTCTGGAGAGTGTGTTAAAAGTGTATGTCCCCTGAGACCTCACTCCATAAAATAAAAATCTGGTTTTTAACAAGCACTCCAGGTGATTATCATGCTCACACATCTGTAAACCCACTGCCTGTGGTAAGTGCTTGGCTGATCGTAATCTGTGCCTGCTTTCTTCCTTTCAGGATATGGCCCGGTTTTCTGTTTTATTACCAAAAGATTAAAACAGTTTGGTTGCCCAGAAGAGAAGAAGACTTTCTCATTCTACACATTTATGGAATTCCTGCCTAACTTTAAAAAACATGGAAAAGACATGCAGCTTTAATGCCCTTGCACGCTAAGGAGGAACATAGAAGACATTGCACGAGTCAGAGATGGCTTTTATCAGACATGGACTGCTTCAGAAAACAGAAGGAAAGCAGATGACCAGCAAGTGTCTGGAAAATTCTTACACTTTAGAAAAAAGACGAGAAGATATCATTCACCCTCCCCCATTAAATTTGTAACAATAAATGGTGGGAGGTGGCATCTAATTTCCTATGTTGGCAAGGAATAAGAAGAAGAAATGGGACTCTTAGGTCATTTATTGGTGTGACTGTAAATTGATACAATCTTTTTGGAGGGCACTTTGGTAAAATGTATCAAAAGGCTAAAAAAATACACCCTTTGTGCTGGTTACTCCTAGGAATTTATCTTTAAAACATTATTGGAGATACATACAAAGAATTAGGTATAAAGAAGTATGTCCAATAGAGTGTTAGTTATAATAACAAATATTCAAAACAATCTGAAAATCCAAAAATTGGAGGTAAATTATAATTTAACACTAGATTGTGAAATAGCCAACTAGAGGTCATGTTTTCACATAATATTTGATGTTCTAAAGAAGTGGTGACTCTATAATATGAAATGAAAAAACATATATAAGCACTTTACTGATTTTATTTTAAAATTCTGTACCTAAATGTACCAAAAGATTGGAAAGATATATGTAATCTTTTGTTACTGTATGTGGGAGAGGGATACTGGGAAATTTCAATTTTATTTATATTTTTCTGTCTCTTCACATTTTTATACAATGAATATAATCAAATAAAGTTTTTTTAAAAATAAAAATGGACTTAGAAAGATCCAGGTCTTGAAAACACACTGTTTCTGATAATGAAGCCAAATTTAAGATGGTAATACTAAGAGGAGTTCTGTTTGAGTTCCAACTTATTTTGTTACAAAAGAAGATCGCTAATGATTATATAGTCAGAATGATATTTGAGTTTGCAACAACTTGAGAAAAGCTGGGTGTTTAATACTGAGTCTTAAAGGTACACTATTTAAGGAACTATGTATATACATATAGTGTGCCAGATATTTCTTAAATTAATATTTGACTTTTTGAGAGGTGATGTCAGCATCGTGGCAGTGTGACTTGCTCCCTTTCTCCCCTCTAAGTTACAACTAAATGGACGTTCATTAACCAGCAGAGGATTCCCTACACAGCACAATAGGACGTCCGAGAGATCCACGCAGCTGTGCATCTGAAGGTGGGTGGACTGGATCCCTGGGAGGCAGTGGAACTAGGTGAGTGCACCCCTCTCCCGCCCCGGTATCAGCAAGCCAGGTTGTGGATGCTCACACTATGGCCATCATGACTGTAAGGGGAGGCAAGGGCAGCCAGGGCCATGCAAATGCTTTCAGAGTTGTAGCCAGGCCCGCAGGAGTGCCCATCATGCCGTGGTAGCCCCGCCAGTGGGAAGCCTCTACACCAAGTGGTGGCAGCTCAGCCCCCATGCAGGCACTCGCCCCTTGAGCACAGTGCAGGTGAGAAGTCACTCCACCCACTCAGAAGGTGCCCAGCCCATGGAGCACAGCAGCCCGTGGGACCAACCAAGTGGCGACCCAGCTGCCACACAGGCGCCTGCCCACTGAGCACAGTGCAAGTGAGAAAGCACCCCACCCATGGAGCACAGCAGACCGCAGGGCCCACCCAGTGGCAGCTGAGCCCCCACAAAGGCACCTGCCTGCTGAGTGCAGTGCATATGAGAAGGCATCCTACCCTCGGAGCACAGCAGGCTGTGAGACCCACTGAGTAGTGGCTCAGCCTCTGAGTAGGCACCTCTCCTGCCTAGCACAGCAGCTCAGCCCATCCCCAGCTGAGCACAGCAGCCCTGCCTGCACAAGAGTGACCTGCCCCCGGTTTGTGACCCACCTGCTCAGCATAGAGGACTGGCCCAGGTGAGCTCAGCCTACAGAACATCTGTGGCCAGCCTGTACAAACGTGGAGCAGCCCTACCAGCTCGACTTCCAGCAGATGGAGTGGAATCAGAAAACACAGGTCTTGCTCCCCTGCAGTGGTGGCAGGTGGAATTTGTGACCAGATAATACCACAGGTGCACTCGCAAAGGATGAATTCATTGAACGTCATGAGGAGCTACAATAATACTTCAGAGCAGAAAGAAAGTGACAAATCTCTAGAAACCAATCCTGAAGTCAGAGAAGTTTACAATCTAAGTGATAGAGAATTCAAAACAGTTGTCATAAAGAAATTCAATGAGTTACAAGAAAACTCAGAAAGTTCAATGAGCTCAGGAATAAAACTAATGAGCAGAAGTAATACTTCATTAAAGAGAGTGAAACTAAAAGAAAACCAAACAAGTTCTGGATATGAAGAAAACAATTGAGATAAGAAATAATCTAGAAAACATAAAGAATAGAGCTGATGATATAGAAGACAGGAAAAAGCTTCAGGTAGAGGAGGAAAGAGAACTAAGATTGAAAAGAAAATGAAGAAATTCTTTGAGAAATATCTGACTCAATTAAGAAAAGCAAGATAAGGATCATAAGTATTTCAGAGGGAGAAGGGAGGGAAAAAGGAGCAGAGAACTTCTTCAAAGAAATAACAGATGAGAACTTGCCAAACCTGGGCAAGTAACTGGACTTACAAGTGCATGAAGCCAATAGAACTCCTAATTAGATCAATGTTAATAGATCTTCTCCAAGGCATGTAATACTAAAACTGGCAAAAGTCAATGACAAAGAAGAAATATTACTGGCAGCAAGACAGAAGAAAATAACCTACAAAGGAACCCCTATCAGGCTTTTAGTGAATTTCTCAGCAGAAACCTTACAGGCTAGGAGAGAGTGGAATGATATATTCAAAATTCTGAAAGACAGAAGCTTTCAGCCAGGAATACTCTATCCAGTGAATGCATTCCTTCAGATATGGAGAAATAAAAGCTTTCTCAGATAAACAAAGCTGAGGGAGGTCATTGCCACTAGACCTCCCTTACAAGAAATGATGAATGAAGCCCTCCCACCTGTAACAGCAAGGCAAAGGTTTACAAAGCTATGAACAAGGAGATAAATAGGAAAAATCAGAAAATTTCATGTCTCTATCAGGACAGGTTAGCAAGCAAATGTAAAAGCTAAAGGGAAGTAAAGCATAAAAAGTAATTATAATCACTTCAGTTTAGTTGCAAATTCGCAACACACGAATAATTTGTGACAACAATAACTCAGAGAGGGAAGAGGAAAGCGATGGAAGCTGCTTAGGCTAGTGGAGATAAGAGGCTATCTGAAAATGGACTATCTCATCTATGAGATCTTTTAGGCAAACCTCATGGTAACCACTAAACAAAAAATCAGAGCAGAACTACAAATCATAAAGAAAAAAACCATCACAGAAAACCACCAAACTGTAATGGCAGTCAGAAATACAAGGGGGGAAAAACATGGAAACACAGAAGACCTGGAAAAAAAGAGACAAAATGGCAGTATTAAGCCCTCATATATCAATAATCACTCTAAATGTAAATGGATAGAATTCGCCAATCAAATACACAGAGTGGCTGGAGGGATTAAAAAACAAGACCCAACAATATGCTCCCTCCAGGATAGCATGAATCTATATAGAGAATACCCTAAAGAATCCACCACAAAGCTATTAGAAATCATCAACAACTACAGCAAAGTTTCAGGGTAGAAAATCTACAAAATCTACAAAAATCAGTTGCGTTTCTAAACACTAGTAGTGAACTAGCAGAAAGAGAAGTCAAGAATACAATCCCATTTACAATCACAACAAAAAGAATAAAATACCTAGGAATAAATTTAACCAAGGAGATGAAACACTTATACACTGAAAATTGTAAGAGATTATTGAAAGAAATCGAAGAAGACATACAGAAATGGAAAGATAGTCCATGTTCATGGATTGGAAGAATAAACATAGTTAGAATGTCCATATTACCTAAAACAATCTAGAGATTCAATGCAATCTCACTCAGAATCCCAGTGACATTCTTCATAGAAATAGAACGAAGAATACTAAAATTTACATGGAACAGAAGACCCCGAATAGCCAAAGCAATTCTGAGAAAAAAGAACAAAGCTGGAGGCAAGCCCTGACTTCAAAATATGCTACACAGCTATAGTAATCAAAACAGCATGGTACTAGCACAAAAACAGACACATAGATCAATGGAACAGAACTGAAAGCCTAGAACTAAACCCACTCATCTCTGGACAGCTAATCAACAAAGGAGCCAAGAACATACAATGGAAAAAGCAAAGTATCTTCAATAAATGGTATTGGGAAAACTGGACAGCCACATGCAAAAGAATGAAAGGAGATCATTATCTTATCCCATACACAAAAATTAACTCAAAATGGATTAAAGACTTGAATGTAAGACCTGAAGCCATTAAACTAATAGAAGAAAATATATGCAGTACCCTCTTTGACATTGGTCTTAGCAGCATCTCTGAATACCATGTCTACTCAGGCAAGGGAAACAAAAGAAAAAATTAATGGGACTACATCAGACTAAAAAGCTCCTGCAAGACAAAGAAAATCATGAACAAATGAAAAGATAACCCACCAACTGGGAGAAAATATTTGCAAATCATACATCTGACAAAGGGTTAATTTCCAAAATATATAAAGAACGTATACAACTCAACAACAAAAAGACAACCCCATCAAAAAATGGGCAAAGCATATGGACACACATTTTTCCAGAGAAGATTTGTAGATGGCCAACAGGCACATGAAAAGATGTTCAATGTAACTAATTATTAGGAAATGCAAATCGAAGCTACAGTGAGATATCACCTCATACCGGTTAGAATGGCTATTGTTAACAAGACAAAATAAGAAATGAGGGGGAGGATGTGGAGAAAAGAGAACTCTCCTACACTGCTGTTGGGAATGCAAACTGGTGCAGCCACTATGGAATACAGTATGGACATTTCTCAAAAAATTACAAATAGAAATACCATATGATCCAGCTATCACGCTACTGGGTATTTACCCAAATTTCATGAAATCAACAGTACGAAGAGACTTATGCACTCCTATGTTCATCACAGCATTATTCACAATTGCCAAGTCGTGGAAGCAATCCAAGTGCTCATTACCTGATGAATGGATAAAGAAGATGTGGTATGTATGTACAATGGAATACTACTCAGCCATTAAAAAAAGACAAAATGGTCCCATTTCCAACAACATGGGTAGACCTTGAGTATTATGTTAAGCAAAATAAGCCAAAACCCGCATGATTTCACTCATATGTAGGAGCTAAACAAATGGATGAAGAGAACAGATTAGTGGTTGCCAGTGGGGAAGGGGGTTGGAAGGTGGGCAAAAGAGGCACATATATATGGTGATGCATAAAAATTAGACTATTGGTGGTGAGCTCAATGCAGTCTATAGAGAAACTGATAAGTAATAATGTACACCTGAAGTTACAGAATGCTATAAATCATTATGACTTCTATTTAAAAAATTGAAAAAAATAAAGTTAAATAAAATAACTTCTTCCCAAGTGCTTCCCAAGTACATATGAATATAGCCATCTCCAGGTTAAAGTGGCTTCCATTATCACATACATCTTGTTGCCCTCAAATCTACTTCTCTTTTGCAAATGGTTTTCCTGAGCTCTAGTTCCGTACATCCAATTGCCTGTTAATATCTCTGACTGGATGCTCAGCAGACACCTCAGACTTGAAAGGTAAATGCATTATTCTCCAGCATGATCGCCCCATCCCTAGACCACTTTTTCCTGTGCTCCCTATCTTGATGAATGGCTCCACCACCTACCCAGTTGTCTGAGACAGCAACCTGGCAATTACCCTCTGCTCCTCCTTTCTCAACCCCCACAGTCAATTTGTCCTCAAGTCCTGTCAAATCTACCCCTTAGATATCTCCTAATTTTGTCTCCCAACTCTTGGCTTCCTAGTATCACTGCCTTAGTTCAGACTCCCATCTTCCCCTGCCTGAATTATTCACCAACTCTCTACCTGGTCTTCTTGTGTCCAGTATTAGCCACTCTATAACCAACCAGACCTCCATATGCTCTCAGATTCATCCTTCTACGTCACAAATATCACAGTGTTGCTTCTCTGCTTAAAAATGACTCTCCATTGATTTTTAGGATAGAATCTTAGTAGCTTTGTGCATGAGGCTCTTCATCAGAACACTGTCTTTACATTCAGCCTCTTCTCTCATCACCTCCTCTGCCTGACTCTTAATCCAGGCATAATTAGTTACTGTAAACCTGAGCCAACCTAGCCCTTTTCCTCCTTGCGGAATACTGTCTCCAGCCAGCTTTGCCTGGCTCCCTCCTTCTGATCCATTGGAGACTGCATTCCCCCCAGAAAGCCTTCCCTCACCCCTCCATTCTGTGCTCCCTAGTACTCTGCAGCCATCCATCTGTTTATTTACTCATCACATATTTATCCAGCAGTATGGCCCAGACAATGTGGATGCACTGTGAACAAGACAGTCAAGGTCCCTGTAGCCCAGAGGGCATATTTGTACCTAGTTACTTATTCTTCGTCTCTCTTTAGATTGAGCTCTTGAAAGGCACAAATTAATGTGTCCTACTCACTTTTGTATCTCCAGTACTCAGCACTGTCAGGGCAGACCGCAGTGGTGCCGGTCACTTCAGGGGAACCTCCAGCTGACAGTGGCAATGCCAGGTGGGATGCGCCTCCTGCCGGGTCATCGGGGTGGTGGCGAGCTCAGCCAGAGTGGTGGGGGCCTGGGATTCAGGCACAGCCCCTTGCTGGCCCAATGCCCCAGCTATAGCAGCAGCTGCCATAGTCCACGACGTGTCCAAGGCGGTGGAGCTCTGCCTTCTGTAGGGCCTCTACCTCAAGCCCATCACAAGGATACCATGAGCCCGGCCCTCCTGCCGCTGAAGTAGCTGGGAAGTCCATCTCCAACTGGGAGGTGATGGAAAGGCTGAAGGGCACGGTGCACAATCATCAGTTCTCCACCCTCCAGATTTCCAAGAACACTGTGGACTTCATCCACTTCAAGGGCGAGGTGGAGAAAAGACTCCAGTCAAGTCTTTCGTGACCTGCCTCCACAGCAAGACCATCCAGCTCTGCGGTGTCTACAACATCCTCAAGTTGCCGGGCCGCGGAATTCAAAATCTATTTCCCCACCTGCCATAATGAGAAGGATATGAAGGAAATGCTGCCGGGAGAGAGGCCAGGACGTGATTCCACCTGGAGGGGCTGCCCTGCACGTGGGTCACCTTGAAGGAGTCAGGTTCAGAGAAGCCTAATGAGGACATTCTGGTCAAGGTGTTTGAGAAGTTTAAGGAGATACACAAGGTGGACATCCCCATGCTGGACCCCTGTTGGGAGGAGATGAGAAGCCAGAACTTCCACACATTAAGTTTGGGGGACACTTGACCCTGAAGGCATATGTCCAGAACCGTAGGTACATGGGCTTTATCCAAGTCATGAGCACCTTGCGTGGGATGAAGCTCAGGTACAACGGCAAGGATGGCAAGGCTGTGGCCTCCAACTTCAATGTTTCTGTTGACTCAACTGCATACCTAAGTGATGCCTCAATGAAGAAACCACCGCGAAGAGAAGAAAAAAATCTCCGAGAGAAAGAGGCAGAGGAGAGGCAGAGAGCAGAGGAAAGGAAACAGAAAATGCTAGAAGAATTGGAGAGAGAAAAGAAAAAGAAAGGAGAAGCTTTGCAGGAGGGAATGAAAACACAGGGATGGTGAATTCTGTTGGAATCAGAAAAAACTCGAGGAGCTACAAGCAGAGGAGCCAAAAAGCTACAAGAAAAAAATAAAATTGGGAGAGTGGAAGCTGCTGCTGGCTCAGAGGATCCTGCAGCAGATCAGCTGTTTGCCGAGCTGCTGGGCAGAGCCGAGGACCCGGCCCCGGGAGCGGGAGCGGCTGGTCTTGACACTCAGCAGGAAGCAACCGCTTCCTGTTCTGGGCTTCGACCTGTGCATTTCTCTGAAACTCGGGGCCAGTGTCACAGCCCCCCTTTCTTTGACTGGTTACAACCATCATTGAACGAAATAAGTGTTAATACCAAGAAAGAACTATATACCAGAAAAAAAATTTAGGGAGAGTGTGCAAAAACAATTTTTTATCATTTTAGAGTGACTCTCAGTAACATAAACAAGAAACTACTCTTGGCTAGAAAGCGCTTACACTAAGGGACAGTCTAAACGAACCTGCGAGTGGTCATGCGCTGTTCACACCAGTCCTCGAGTTTCTTTCATGTATCTCAGGGCATGGTGGATCAGCACTATCCAGCAGAGATACAATGCAAGCCATACATGTAATTTTACACTTTTTAGTAGTCACATTTAAAAAAATAAAAATAAACAGGTCAAATTAATTTTAATAATATATTTATTTAACTAATATGTCCAAAATATTATTTGAACATATAATCAATATAAAATCTATTGAGATATAGATTCTATTTTTGGTACTGTCTTTGAAATCTGATGTTTATTTTACATTTACAGCACAACTCAAGTTGGAGCAGCCCCATTTCGGGTGCTCAGGAGCCACGTGTGGCTAGTGGCTGCTGTACTGGCCAGCACGTCTCTAAGGCAGAACAGTGGTTTCAGGAGGTACTTTTGCAGGAGGCCATTTTCCTCAGATGCAATCTTAGGCTGAATCCTATTCTGTAAATGGATCAGGGCAGAGCTGCTCATATTGGAGCAGAGGAGGGGTCTTGGAGCCCCATCGGATGCCCCCACTCTGCCCCTCCCACCACTTTCAGGCAAAATCCCAGCGCACAGCGTTTCCCACTCTTCGCCCATCTGCTATTGACTCTCACCTTTGAAAGAATTAGTCTTCCAAACAAACTGCGTTTAAGTAGTCATCAGTTTGTGTTCTCTTCTTTTTATTCCAGAGGTACATATAGTTGCTGCTCAAAACTTCTCATCAGAATAAAATAAATGAGAGACTACACTGAATTGCGGGTCGGGTAGGAGAGTGGTGGAAAGTTTGCATTGGCATTGGCCTGTGGTGGTAAATATTGACTTTCTATTAGGTTTTTTGAAAAAATGAAGGTATTTCTCCTGCCACCATCTTTAGGTGTGTAGGGCTTTTATTCCAATTAGGATTGGCAGATAAAATATACTGTATTTTAATTAGCTAAATATGAAAACTCTAGTCCCAACCCCCTGCTGCAGTGCAGTGGGCTAGTCGGGGAGAGGGGCCCTTGGTTTCTAATCAAGACCAGGTAACCGTCATTAGGTAAGTTAATGTCTCTTAACTTCAATCAAAAGAAGACACCAGCTTTTGAAGATTTTTGTGGGAATTAGAGAAATATTTAGTGAGGTTGTGAGCACACTTTGCAAAACTATACATCCTTTAATTGGGTTTTGGATTTCCTGGAAGGATTAAACATCATGATTTCAAGCATTCTCAGTCTCAAAAGTTCAAAAGTACATCCAGACAATGGGATACTATTCAGCACTAAAGAGATGTGAGCTATGGAGCCATAAAAAGGAATGGAAATAAAAAGCCATAAAAATGGAGGAAGCCTAAACGCATATTGCTAAGTGAAAGAAGCCAAACTGAAAAGGCTACTGTATGATTCCAACTATATGACATTCTGGAAGAGGGAAAACTATGGAAGCAATAAAAGAATAGTCGTTACCAGGGGTGGGGGATGGGGAGAGAGGAATAGGCAGAGCACAGATTCTTTTGTTCTTTTTTTTTTTTTATTTTGAGGAAGATTAGCCCTGAGCTAACATCTGCCACCAATCCTCCTCTTTATGCTGAGGAAGACTGGCCGTGAGCTAACATCCATGCCCATCTTCCTCTACTTTATGTGGGACGCCTGCCACAGCATGGCTTGATAAGTGGTGTATCAGTCTGCACCCCGGATCCTAACCAGTGAACCCTGGGCCACCAAAGCAGAACGTGCGAACTTGATCACTGCGCCACTGGGTGAACCCCCAGAGATAATTTTTAGGGCAGTGAAAATATTCTGTCTCATGCTATAAGATGGATATATGTCATTATACATTTGTCCCAACCCATAGAATGTACAACACAGAGAATGAACCCTAAGGTAAACTGTGGGCTTTGCAACACGGTAGCTAACACGCAGCGGTGAGGGTCTCTGGCCGGAAATTGAACCCAGATCACAGGCATGAGAGGAACTCCAGCTACTAGACCACCAGGACAGGCGTTAGGTGCTGGTGGGATTTGACTACTTACAGCTTTCTGACGAATTTTTACATAGTTGGATCCTTCAAACTAGACCAAAGAGAAAATCTGGGCTGGTCTAAGGTTTAAATGTTGTTTTACCAAATTTCTAAAAAGAAGTGAAGAAAGCATCTACCTACCAGGAAAAAATGTTGTGGGGAGCAGCATCCAGTCAGGTCAGGCTTGGTGTGCCCTCCTCAGAAACCTCCACCTGGCTAGTGAGGTCCCCAGAGGAGGCAGGTCACCCGCTGGCAGGATCTGGGTGGCTCCTGGCTTGGGACCCCACAGAAAGGGCTGGTGACACACACCCAGGCATGCAGAGGCCTACAGGGCCAGTGCCTGGGTGGGGTGTGCTCCGTGGATGGGGCCTCCCAGTCCTGACCTGTCCCCACATGGTGGCCCGTTTGGTGCCCAACACCTGCACCTGCAGCAGCAAGACCCAGGAGCTAGAAAGTTCAGCTGGGGTGGCACTGGGGCCTCACTCTTTGGCGCCATCTCCTCAGGTGCTGGGCGGCCCCAAGCCCCTGGCTCCCCTTCTCTGTGACTTGTTCCGAGGGGATGTCACAGGCGTCAGGCTGAGTAGAGCAGTGTGGTTTGGCCTCGAGAGGAGCCGGAAGCTAAGGAGACGCTCCCCAGTTTCAGACTCCATTCTCTGGGATCATTTGGCACACGACAGGCTCTAAATGGGCAATTTCCTTCCTAAATTTCGTCCCCTTCCCCGTCGCTGTCCTCTCCTTTGCCCTCGCCCAATGGCTTCCCCTGCCAGCGATGCTGCCCTGCATGGCCAGGCCCCCCAACCCCTTGCTGCTCTAGCACCCACCCTCTGCGCTGGTGACAGGCAGTTCCACCTGCATCCTGTGCCTTTACCAGCTGGCTTTTATGTTGCACCCAAGAGGCAGTATCTGATCCAGCAGGCCAAGCGCTCCCCTCTGGGGATCCTCCCCCTGGTGAGCTGGAGGGACTCTCCAAAGAAGCCCATACTTGCCTCATGGAATTCCACGATGTTTGGACACTCCAGAGGCATAAGGATCCCTCCTCCAGGGCAAATTTACTCTCCTGCATTCTCCACCTGAGCAGGTGGTCAAGGCTATGAAGCCAGCACTATACAGTCAGCTCCACCTTTCTTGCCCAAAGGAATCTGAGGTGGAGGTCCAAGAAGAGACAGGATTCTCTTCTTCCTTTTAATGCCAGTCCCATTTTGGGAATTCCACTTCATGAGAATGGAACCCCTTTTCATTGAGTCATAGCTCCCACATCTCCTTTTTTGACCTCTTCACACCTCCCAGCACCTCAACCTTCTCCTTCCAGCTCCCCTCCTGCCAAAAAGAATCCCCGACACCCATGTGTGTAGATTCTCCCCATATTTTCTCTTACACACCCTTCTTCCAGTCCCTTCCTACAATACTCCTGTTTTCACCAGCCAGCCCACCCCTTCGGTGGCCGTCCCCTCCACCATCACAGCCATGGCATCTGCAGGTTGCACCTCCCTACTTTAGATCCTGGTGTCATTGACATGGGCACAACTCCCCCTTCCCAGGCTGTCACTTTCAGGTCTCCCGCAGGCTCTGCCAACTTCAAGCCTGCGCTTGACACCGATGCTATGGATGCCTCGCCTCCTCCCCAGGCAATCATCTTCCCGTCTCCTCCTGTCTCCAGGGAGGACCACTTCCCATTTTACAAGGTGCCTCCTGGTTCTGAGAATGTGCCACCCAGAGGCAGCGTTGCCTCAGCCAATGTCTCCAGCCGTTTACCTACAGTCAGTCAGCAGACGGGCCGCAATTTCCAACCTTCTCTTTGACCCAGGAATCACTTCTCGGCCCAAATTTGGGTCCTGTGATGGGCAGCAGCCTAACAACTCTGTCCTGGTGGGAGAACTAGTAGCCCCGGCACAAGCTTGGGCCTAACCTCTCCTGCAGCCCAGCCACCCACGGGCGGCGTAAGGCCATCTGGTTTTGCAGGTTTGACATTGCCAGCTTCCACATCTGACACCACTGTCAACACCTTAAATCCAAGAACCTGGGGCCCATGTGTCCAGAACACAGTGGGGGACAACACCATTCCCATGACTGGAGGACCTGATATTCCCACTTTGCATCAGTACAGCTGGGGCTCACCTGGCCAAACCACAGTCGTGGGTAACAACATCTCACTTGTGATGGGAGGTCCCTGTGTCACCGTCTACCATCAGAATGCTTGGAGCCCATCTACCCAGAGCGCAGGTGGGCTGATGGGGGTTGCCACTGTTCCTACTATGACTGGATGCACTTATGGTCCCCTCACAGAGAACACCTGCAGCCCCCTGGGCAAAGTGCAGGTGGGGTCATGGGGACAGCACCAGATGTTTATATAGAGAAACCTCTACTCTCAGTCAAATCATCTGCCCCCTACCCCCGACCCAAGCTCTGGGCCAGTTTTCTCTAGGCTGGGAACTGGCAGGATGCCCACTGCTCTTTAGAGGGGCTTCCTCTGCCCCTACCCATTTCCTCAATGGGCTCTTATCTTTGCCAGATTACATGTATGTTTTTAATGTATACAAAACCTTGTTCTTGTTTATCTGCCTCTGCTCGTGTGGCTTTCCTCTTTGCTCAGCTGTAAAGGAAGAATGGACACATACGAGTGGTGATGTGTTGAGCCAAAACTAACTATGCAAAATGTTCCGTGTCCCGGTAACGGGGATGTGGAAGCCGCCACACTTTATGACTGCACGTGCTGACTCCTGAAATCTGGGTTTGAGTGTGAGGGTGACGCTCCAGGAGGAAGGAAGTCCAGAGGAGGGAGCGATGGGGTCACTCACCCTGGCCTCTTGTCTCCGTGCTGCTCTCTTGTCTCCCCTGCTCTGACTCACTGGAGGCTAGATAATCCTTGATGTGTGACAGGAAACTACACTTTATGATTTTAGTTTTGAAAAAGGTTTCAATGTCTTTTTTGTGCATCTTTTTATTTAATTTACCCATCGGGCAGTCGTCCTCACACATTCCCACTTCACCGGGGAGGGTGGATTTGCACCCAGGTTCTTGCATCTGGAGGAACAAAGGAAGAAAGAGCTCATGCCTGCTCTGCAATTACTGAAAATTTAAGTTTACTTAGAATTTCTTATGCTGCTTAAAAATATCACAAAAGATCTTCTTTAATAACCAGCCTGACTCTAATCTAAACTGCTAAAATATCAGATCGCATGAGTTACAATGGCGCCCAGTTCTAGCTGAACCTAGAGTTCCGCTGGGCCTCCACTAGACCTAAGAAAGGCAAAATTCCTGACCCTGTGGAGCCTATGTTCTAGCGGGAGGGGAGAAAAGAAACAACAAATGTATGTACATTGTCTGGTAGGTTAGCCAGTAATAAATGCTGTAGACAATAAAGCAGCCTATGGAGGATTGAGGTTGTGGGCAGACAGAGGCAGGGCTGTCAAGATAAGCAGTGGACAGGATAAGCCTCACTGGGAAGGTGGGACTGGAACAGTCTAGAGGGAGGCCAGAGAGTCAGATGTCTGAGGGGAAGGCATTCCATATCATGGGAAGGCAGAAGCCTGACCAAGCTGGAAAATAGACCTCACCAGGCACTGCATCTGTCTGGATCTTGCACTTCCCAGGCTCCAGAAATGTGGGAAATGTGTCTATTGTTTAAGCTGCCCAGGCTATGATAGTTTGCTACAGCAGAATTAACAGACTAATTCTGAATTGGTCTGAATTATGAGCAGACTAATTCAGATAGGTAGGGAGGGAAGGAGATAGATGATAGATAGATAGATAGATAGATACATACATACATACATACATACATACATAGAGGATAGATACGTAGAGGATGGACGGAGACAGAGCGCATCCATATGAGTTCCTTCAGCAGTAATGCTTTGATTGCCTTCACTAGGCAATTCAAATAGGAGATTCCCATTTTAAAGGGAGCATAAAAGTGCTCACTTCTATGAAGCAAAAATATGGAAAAATATGATAACTGAGTCTAAAAATGCAACAGTGATGAGACGAGCCCTGTGGGAACAAAGCGCGCCATCAGAGAGGATGCCGGACTCCTCCAGGCCCTGCTGCCTGGTCACGCACTCTGAGTTGTGTTTCACAGGCCAGAGATCAAGGCTCCTGCTCTCTGGCTTCAGAGAATCGCCTGCCTCTCTCGTCAGAACCGCCTCTCAGAAGCAGGGCTGAAATCCGGTTTGTTCTGATCGTCCTGCACCCTCTCTCCGCCATGCCTGCAATATTACCAGGGACAAATTTTGAAAATTCATGCTTCTTTTCCTTTGAAAAGGCCTTCAAGCTAAAAATAATGATCCTGATAAGGCAAACGTTTAACAAGTGTGTGAGGGATGTAAAGATTTTAAATTCCATGTTTTGATGCACTTACACGATTGAAGCTATTTCTAAATAAATAGAATATTTTAATTTTTTATGAAAATAATACATGAACATGATAGTGACCAGAATGCTATGGAAATTCGACCCTTCTCACCCCCATTCCCCTCTCCAGAGACAGGTTTTTGCTATTTCGATGCTACCCCACAATCCTAAACATTATGCTGATCCAGCTGCATCAGGTCGGGTCCATTTTAGACAAGATTTTTAGCCCCTAACACGAGGGGGCAGGATAGACTCCCACTCCCACCACTTCTCCTCTCTCTTCCTTTCCAAAACGTCACGTTCATTTCATTAATTTGCTGCTTCACTCTGGCAACTTCATCTAATCTTGTTCACTTTATCTATGAGGGAAGTTGGCAGCACAGGGGCTAAAAGCACTGGATCTGGAGATCAACCACCTGGCTTGGAATCCTTGTTCTTCAACTTTTATTAGCTCTGTATCCCTGAGTAATTACATAACCTTCCTGTGCCTGTTTCCTCATCTGTAAACCAGAGAAAAAGCCAGCCCTGGGGGTCTAGTGGTTAAGATCCGGCGCTCTCATCATCACAGCTCTGGTTCCTTTCCTGGTCAAGGAACCACACCATCTGTCTGTTGGTTGTCATACTGTGGTGGCTGCGTATTGCTGTGATGCTGAAAGCTATACCGCCGGTATTGCAAACACCAGCAGGGTCACCCATGGTGGACAGGTTTCAGGGGAGTCTTCAGAGGACCTGGGTACCCACTTCTGCAAAATTTGGCCATGAAAACCCTATGGACAGCAGCAGAGCATCATCCGATACAGCTCTAGGAGTTGGAATTGACTCCATGGCACTAACAACAACAAATTAGGCTTTACCAAGTAAGGGATAACAAAAGATGCTGTATCTTATGTTTTCTCCTTTTTAGTTTTTTACCTTCAATGACTAAGTTTGTCATATCAGTTATGAATTTTCCCTCCTAAAAATCAATCCAATTGTCTTTCAGCCCCATCATCACTGACTCAATTAGGCCCCCAGTCTCTCTCATCTGCGCCTTTCCTACTTCTTCCTGAGTTATGGCTGAACTACAGTCTCTTTTGCTACCCTGCTAGCAAAAGTCATTTCTAATCATCACATTCCAGGCTCCTCATCACCTACATTGATTACGACATTCAAAATTTTGCACATACGGCCATTGCCTCTGTCTCCAATCTCATCACCATGAGCTCCTGGCCCCTCCTCGTTTCCCAGCCTCCCATTTATACTCCAATAGGACTGAATCGTCTCTAAATTCACTGGGATAACATCCTCTCATCTCATGTCTTTGGGTGCACATTGTTCAGACTCCTCAGAATATTCTTTCCCCACATTGACCTATTGGAGAATTTCTGGTCCTCCTTTATAATCGTGTTCCCTTATAACCTCTCCTGGAAGGTCTTCCCCGACCTTCTCGGAGGTTAATCACTTTCTCACCTGTCTGCTACCTAGGTAACCTGTGCGTATAGTTTTTCACATCATGTTGTGATGGAATTGTTTGAATATATATCTATATCCACTAAAAGACTTGTACTCCTTCAGGAAGCTACCGTTTCCTTTCCAGAACCTAGCATAGGTAAACAATCTTACTTGGTAAACAATCAAGAAATATTGGTGGAATTGAATTTTAAGAAGACAGGATTCAGTTCAGATCCCAGGTGGACATGGTACTGCTTATCGAGCCATGCTGTGGCAGGTGTCCCACATGTAAGGTGGAGGAAGACAGGCACGGATGTTGGATCAGGGCCAGTCTTCCTCGGCAGGAAGAGGAGGATTGGCAGCAGATATTAGCTCAGGGCTAATCTTCCTCAAAAAAAATTAAAAAAAAAAAAGACAGGATTCACATATATGTCTCTATCAATTAGACAATGATAGACATCATGGGTTGTATTATGCAGTCCATTCCTTTTTGGTCCAGAGTGTAAATGGTAAGTGGGAAGGGGGAGGAGAGGTGGTGTCAGTGAAGTATGAGGAGTGTGAGATAACTGCAAATTAGAGGATGGAGGGGCTGGTTCCACAGGAAAAGGATTTGTGCTTGGACTTGATTTGAAAAAGAAAAGGATGTAGGAGGTATTCCTTGAGGAAGTCACTGGAGTTATTCAGTCGTTGACCTGACTTTTATGGTAATAATAGTAATAACATTAATTCACCATGTATTAGGAATGTACCACGTGCCAGGCACTGTTCCAGATACAGGGGAAGAAACAGTGAATGGAACCAATCAGATCTTGGGCCTTAAGGAACTTGCCATCCAGTTGAGGAGAAAAAAATAAATAATAACAACACAACTACCATATTTGGTGTCTTCTATGTGCCAGACACAGTCTGAAGCACTTTTCTCATAAGATCTCACTTGGTTTGCACAACACAAATGCTAGAGAGTAGGTAATATGATCCCTTTTCACAAATGAGGAAATGGAGGCTCAGTGAGGATGCTCAAAGTGCTGTCAGTCAGAGTGTTTGGGAGTGGTCCAACTGGGATTTGAATCTAGGACTCTCTAGTCCATGTTCTTTCTCTACTACCACTATGCTTCTAACCAAAGAGTGAACATAGTCTCTATCAGTGATCCTGGGACCTCTTTTTGGGAATAGTGTTAGCTGTATGGAATTTGCCATAACAATGAATCACCAGGTGATGCCAGTGAAGCACCTATGGGATCCTGCAGTTCAGATGCACAATCTCACCTGGTGGCATGGTGTTGAGGGTCAAGGACGAATGTTGACCATATATAACTATAAGTCAACCCATTAAGATGTATTCATGAGAGATTCTACCATACAGAAGAAAAAATCTCAAGAATTAAGAATTTCCAAATATGGATTCAGAAGTGGCATCAAATGAGGATAAACGACTGCTATTTAGAAAACCTGAAGATAAAGACTTCAGGTGCTTGACATATACATTTAACGTTGGAATAGACCTTTCAAATCTGTTCAGAGGCCTGCCCGGTGGTGTAATGGTTAAGTTTGCATGCTCCACTTCAGCAGCCCGGGTTTATGGGTTCAGATCCCAGATGAGGGCCTACACAAAACTCATCAAGCCAGGCTGAGGCAGCATCCCACATAGAAAAAGTAGTGGAAGATTGGCACAGATGTTAGCTCAGGGCCAATTTTCCTCACAAAAAAAGAGATCTGTTCAGAGTTGAGGAGGTTTACTTTAGAGTTCATGAAAAAAGAAACTGCTCAGTGTAGTACCCAGCTGAAGAACCAAGTTTAGATGCCATCAACTGAAGTAAATAGTAGTCTGCATTCACAGTGAAGTATAAGAATTGTAAATAGATTGTGTTTCAAAGAGAAATATATGAACTCTATCAATGTATGCTTGGCACAGACTTTGGATCTAACTGATCACTGCATATTAACAACATCTGATAATGAATAAATGAGATCTAAAGAACAACTTGAGGGTGTCTTTGGAGTTTGGCCACCTATGTCTACTTTGCATGTTCTCAAACACAGGCAAAAAAAGTCATAAAGGTGTCAACACAAAAAATAAATTGGCCGGTTATTTTACCCTCAAAACGAGTTTATTCAGGAGCAACCGAAAGAATTGCAATTCAGGATATGCAGGCTATGGTGGACCAGAGGCAAATTCAGAGAAACAAAGGAAGGGGCTGGCCTTCAGAGGAAAAGGGGGAGCTGGGGGAGGGGCTTAACAAAAATATCCATTGGAGGAAACTGGGAGTCCAAAGTGTAGAGACTTCTCATTGGCTGGGCTGTTGCCCTGCGGGAAGAGAAATCTTTCTTCCTCCTGCTGGGTAGAAAAGTAGAAAACATCTTCCTGTTGGAAACACAAGCTCAGGTCTCTTCCTGTTTGGAGAAATTGGTGATGTATGATACTGAGAGCTCCCCCCACAGGCCTTCCTCATCCAATTTAGTTAAGGTTTCCTTTATTAATTTCACATTAGTGAAGAAAGATAAGAGGGATGAAGTCTGCTCCGTTCCCCTTTGGGATCTTAGTGAGTAACACGCTACATGGTGTAAAGGCAAATACCTGTTGAGTGATTACAGGAATGAAAATCACTGCCTGCCTGTGCCTTCTGAGCTAAGAGTAGAAGCCAGAACTAGGTCCTGTGGCCACATTTAGCTGAAAGGTGGATTCAAAGCAAATATCTGGTAAAGGGAAATGAGATTATCATGACAGGTTTAGAACAATCATGACTCATCTTCTGCGGCTTTGTCACCCGAAATAAAAGTTTGTTATTATCAAAGAAGAGAAAGATAGGGCAGGGGAGCTGTTAGACAACCTGGTAAGAATGCCCCTTACTCTGACAAAAGTGTTCATTGATGAGAACTGATCCCAGCCTGCAAGGGAAATAATATAAGCCTCATTAAACTGTTAAAGGAAACAAAAGTGTGTTTGTGAAACAGAGAATTGTAACTAATACAAGGGCAGAACAAATTTGAGATCAGGAGGATTACCATCCCTCTGATTAAGTGATTGTTATCAGTGAAGCCTCTTTGGTGTCTAGGAGTGTGACTCTGGACCTGATAGAAATTCTGCTGTATCCTTTAGGTTGCTTTTCATTATAAATGATAGAAAAGTCAACCCAAACTGGCTTAACTACAAAAGGAATTTATTGGCTCACTTAATCAAAAAGTCTAGGGCTTGGGGTGGGATCCGTTACTGCTGGAAATGGGGCTCACATCATGGCATCAAGTACTGGTTTATCTCTCTCTCTCACCTCTGTCTTTTGCTAGGTGGGCTCCATCCTCACCAGAGCTCTCCCCTCACAAGGGCTGCCAGTGAGGCTAGACTTTGCATTCTCTGGTGCCCACATCCAATAGCAAAAAGGCCCTACCTCTGATCCAAGTCTCAGAAAAACTTTCATGGTGTCTTGCTGGCTCAGAAAAAGAATTTGCTAATTTCCATGGTGTAAATACTCCCATCATGGCCAATTTCAAGCTTCAAAAGTAATGTCACTTTAATGTGGAGTTGGGAAGAAGTGTAAAGAAGCAAACCATTATATCATATTCCCATCATACAGAGACATTAGATGTAAATAACCTCGAGTGCATGGCTGATACTAAAATATAAAATAGTTAAGAAGTGATGAGTTTTGGATATTTGTTACCTATGTTTTTAATATAACTTCTTTAACTGAAAGTTTTATAACAATTTTTAATAACAGCTGTGGCTAGCAACTAACTCACAAGATTCCTGAAAAATTAACGGTTGGCTTGCATAAGCTGGGACAAGCCAGCTTCAACACACCACTTGTTTTTAGGTAGAATCTTTTCCCCTGTGATTGTTTTCTTTCTCTCAATAGGAAATCTCTTATCAGAATTTCCAGTCTTTTTTCTTTCATTAGTTCCTCCACTCCAATGTTATCAGAAGGCAACAAAATTTTTTTTCTCATTTCCACCATCAATCAGAGAAAAACAGATGGAATCAATAATAAAAGTCTTAGCGAAGACTGTTGTAATTATAGCACACAATTCTGGCTTCTGTTTACTGCTACCTGTCCATGTAGTGACATGAACAATTTCATGCGTTACTTGTACAGAGTAAGCCAGTGTACTCATTTTCTATTACTGCATAGCAAACTGCCACAAATTTAGCAGCTTAAAACAACGTCCATTTATGATCTCAGAAGTCCAGGTGGGCTTGACTGGGTTCTCTGCTTAGGGTCTCACAAGGCCAAAATCAAGGTGTTGCCCAGGCTGGCTCTGACCTCGGGGCCCTGGAGAAGGATTGTTTTCCAAGTTGCTCAGGTTGCTGGCAGAATTCAGTTTCTTGTGGCTATCGGATTGAAGTCCCTGCTTTCTTTTCTGGCTGTTGGCAAGGGGTCACTCTTGGCTTCTGGAGGCCACTCTCTGGTCTTGTGGATATAGCCTCCCCCTCCCAGCCTTCAAAGACAACATCCATGCCTTGAATCCTTCTCATTCTTTGACCCTTTTTGACTTTCCCTCTTCCTACCAGCTGGAGAAAATTCCTTGCTTTTAAAAGCCTCCTGTGATTAGATTAGGCCCATGTGGAGAATCTCCCTTTGGCCACAATGTGCCATAATCATAGGCATGATATCTCATCACATTCACAGTCCTGGGGATCAGAGTGGGAAATCTGGAGGGGCTATTTTAGCATTCTGCCTACTGCAGCCAATAAAACTCTTTCTTTTGCAAGTTGAGTTAGTAAAACCTGTCGAGTCTTTTCAATGTTTGTTCTATTTGAATTCACCAAGTCCTTGCTGGGAAATTTTATAAACAGAACTAACGTGTTCACCAAAAAAGTTCGTTTTTGTTTATAATTAAAACTAATTTACAACATTTTAAAAATAAGTTTATAAAGAATACACAAAATATGCTAGAATAGTTACATCTAATAATAAGCAAGATATAAAAGTTTATGTACAGTACCATTTCAAGCGTATTTCTAAAATTAAAAACCTATGTGAATTATGCAAGTTAAACTATAGAGAGCAAAGGTAAACAACATGATCTGCCCCCAAAGGGCTTAATATTGGGGAGGAAAACCAGATATGTGCGCAAATAACCACAGAATGAGGGAGAATGCAAACAATGCAATAATTCGGGGTGGGGGGGGAAAGACAATAAAACTGTTGGAATACAGAGACTGTTATAAAAACCAAATCAATGCATCTACATACTTTTTTGGGGAAAAGTTGAGGGCAGCGTTTGGGAGTACAAAAGGATCTGCGGAGCTCAGTAAGAGCGGCCAGCAAGTCTCCGTCTCGACTTTCCTATGCTCCGTAAAATGAGAGACACTGTACACATGAAGGTGAGGTCACAGGTCAATTTCAACTACATGTGATAAAGACATTAGTCCTTGGGCCCCTGGAAGTTCTATAGGTGAGGCAAATGTAGCAAGCAGTGTCTTTACACGGTGGGCCCTACCCTCTCTGCCTAAATCACTTCCCCTTCTTATGCTCTTGCTTCTCGAGACACCAATGGGCCTAAGAAGTGGGAAAGTTCCAGAAATGTCAAAAGACTTTGGCTGAGTGCCAACTTGAGAACTGTACCCTCACTTCACTTTCAATAACTACATCTCACTCCCTCCATTCAAAGACTATTCCCAGGTATGAAGCTTTTTTTTTTAGTCTTGGTGGGGGATGTCCTGATTAGATTCACCATTCCTGTATTCTTTTTTATGCAGATGGTTTGGCATAACAGAAATGTCATGAGTTTGGCATAACAGAAATAATCATCATTCCTGGGATGGAACTCCAGTTCTGATCATTTCTTGTACGGAAATCTTGGGCAAGTTACTGAACTTCTCTGGTTCTCTGCTATGTATGGGAAACTTGAACTCCAGACCTCCCAAGAATGCCATAAGAAATGAACGAGATTATGTTTGCGATAGGCCTGGTATACAGAAGGGGTTCTATAAGTGCTAACTCCCCACCCCCATTGCTCTCATATCGTTTTAGTAGCAGTGGAAGCTCATTAATAGGCTCTCTTTCATGAACCTACTATTTTGAAAGGATTTGTGAAGTAAGATTACAGGAGAGGGGAAAGTAGACTTCACCTGCTCTGTGCACTTCATCTGGAAGCAAAGACACACCCACTCAGCACTTGTTAATGAGGCCTATTCTCAGCCAAGCAAATGCGCTCAAATGAGTGGGTTTAGGCAACCAGATCATTAACTGGAGTTTCTTGTTTGATTTCTCAGCAGACAGAGAAACAGGAGATTGTTCTTTCAGAAACTCGAACAGTGATTTGTTTCAAAACCAGGAAGAAATAAAATTCATTCTTCGCTGAAGTGATAAAAGTTTTGGTTAAAAGGCCATAAATTCAATAAACATACTGGCTGAGTGCCTGACCTCTAATGAAATCTGCTTATCCCCCCACAGCTTTTCACTCTGTAAAGAGCAACCACAGTTCCACCCAGCAGAATAGATTCTTCACAGAAATCTTATTTATACCTTGATTGTCCAAGAGAATCCATCTCTACAAAAAGCTCCTCTTTTCTCCCCAGGCTTGAAAAACTCAAATGTTAGAGTATGGCTGTGAAGCCACAGGTAATCTTGTGTTGTGAGCTGAGAACATTGGAGAAAGAATGAGGACAGAAATCTGGTATTTCTCTAGGTCACTTTTACTTTGAATCCAGGTAGAAAACTCCTTAGGACAGAGTGTTTAAAAGTGCCCCGAGAACAGAGTCAGGGAAATGGGCCCGTCTGGACTGTGGAGGTGCAAACTCATGAAGGCATCCTCCTCGGCCTCCCTGGGCCCTGCATGGCTGTGCCTTGAGGACAAGGTTGCAGCTCATGGTGCTCCCCCACTTGGATCCAGTCAGCCCACACCGGGCAGCAAGCAGCAGCGGCCTGGACTTCGCATGTCAGGGTGGAACTGGAGCTGTGCAAACAGGGCCGGCAGAGGCGGGAGATCAGAAAGTCAGACGACTAGGTGGAGGCAAGTGAAAACCCACAGTCTGGGGCAGGAGGTTGGTTGGAAGGTTGTGTTTGTTCTGGTCCCAGATTCCAGGTCTCAGACCAGCAAGCTTATAAAGGTGGCTTGACAGTGTTTCGGTATTGATCTGTTCCTGGGACAAAGGGACACAGGAAACAAACCAAACCGCTAATCAAGAAGCAACTGGGCAAAGATAGAATCTTCGACAAAGGAGTTTTCAGCTGGACTTTGAGATGCATATCCCTGGCCTGTGAGGGATCCCGGGATCTTTGTGACTGATGCTCTGGGATGCTCCAAGAGCAATGTCTCTCTCTCTCTCTCTCAACCTGGAATTGAAATTTTTTTCCCTATGGTCCCTTTGGACAAACTCCATGCTGAGTCCTTTGTCGTCTTTGTAACTTCCTTTGCAGCACAGCCGTATAACATCTGGATAGGTTGTCTGTCTTATTTTTCTGTTGATGTTCACTTTTGAAGAGCTGTTTCCTGTTTGCCTTTTGAATCAATTTTGTCTCCTGTGTGTGGATTTCTGATGGCCTTAAACAGGTTTGCCTCCTGACATCCACCTGTGAGGATTAAAAAACATCACGCATACAAAAGTCTGTTGTAAACTGTTAGGTGCACCACCAATGTTATACTTTCCCTGTTCACTCATTGTCCATCTTAGGCTGGCAACTGCTATACTGTGGAAACTGAGAGAAATCAAACAATATCCTCAGGCCAACTATCTGGATGTGGTTTCTCGGAAAATGAATTGGGTCAATCAGATGCAGCTACATAATTTGTGGGGCTCAGTGTAAAATTTGTTTAGAATTTCAAGATGGTGGCAGCAGAGCTTTGAAACTAAGCATGTTGCCCTTCTAAGCATCTGGCCCTTTGCAACTGCCCAGGTGGCATGCTCATGAAATTGACCGTGACTTCAATATATTCAGAGTAATGTGAGGCTTGCAAAATGCATCAGCCACTTCTCTGCCTCCATCCCTAAGTGGATCAAAGAAGTTACATACCAAAGGTGGTAGCTTTGGGAAAAAGGGATGAAGAGCTCTTAAGATCTAAAAAACAGGTAGATATAGAGGAAACACCAAGGAACATGGCTTGTATGGAAGAGGCAGAATTTCTTCTCAGAATAAAAAGCTTAATTGAAGAGAGCTGGTCTTCAAGTCTAGGATATCTTCATTTCCATTTTAGCTCTGCGTGACGATGGCCAAGTCATTTGAGATAATATGTGTGGCTGTGCCTGATATGGAAGCTCTAAATCTCAAGTTTGTGTGCCCAACGAGCAGGAAGCCAATCATTGAGACACTGGTGCTTGGAGGTAGAGAAAGGTTTATTCAAATTGGCCAAGACAAAAGGCAGAAGGATAGGTTCTCTCAAGTCTGCCTTAATAAAAGAAGAAAGTGGGGGTAGGGGGAGGTTTATAGAGCTAAGGGGCTTTGGAGGAGGAGTTTTGGAGGAATCTGTGTTTCTTTCACTCCAGATAAGCCCTTGGGCAATCAGATGTCTGGGCATCAACAGCAACTGGGGGCTGGTTGTCTGGCCATCCTAACTTCCGGTCAGTAAACGAAATGAAGAGTATGTCATCACTCACATCTCAAGTCTCTACAGGGAAACATGGGGATCTTACTCTGCTCCTGAATGTTCAATGTGCACCTCATCAGCTGTGTTTGACTTTTAAAACTGTGTTCTTACAAAGAACATGGTATCCTCAATGTAGTTAAGCTGCTGCAGTAATAGATATTTCATGTTATCCTTCCCTTTGCAAGACTGTCTAAAAAGGAATGAAGAAGATAAACTTTCAAAAAGGGAAAGGAATCCAAGAAAACACTTCCTTTCATCTTCGAAAATTTCAAAAAGGTACTCAAATCAAATCTGTAGAACACAGTAGAGAACAGATCTGAATGGTCCAGTGAAGGGCCGGGGGAACATCCTGGTTTTGAACTATGGTGGAAATCTCAGAATATTAGAACCTGGTTTTGTTGGGTTCAAGAGAAAGATTTGAAAATAAAACAAAAGCTTTCTTTAGCAGAAATGCTGTATTGGATGGTGACCCTTTAGTAAATTTGAAATACCAGCAATTCCGTAAGCAAAACAACTCCCTGGGCAGCTGTAGAAAATATCATCAAGGCTCAGAGTGTCCTGAAGGGCCCCTGAGATGAACCCGGACTTGCCCGGAGTGACTCAGTCAGCAGCAGGTGTTTGTTACATGGACCCTAGCAGAACCCAGATCGGAGAATCCTCTCGATTTCCCAGAGGGAGTGACTCCTCTAGGATCCACATCCACCTGCTTCCAAAGAAGTGCTTGTGGTGCAGTCTAGTATGTGTACAAAGGGAAATTGTTGACATGGAAATAGAAGACATGGACCTCGAGGGAGGAGGAGGCAAGTGGGCTCATCGATCCCAGCAGAAGTGTAAGCATCTCTTAGCGATGGGGGCCTGTAATCACATGTGGTCTTCAGAAGAACCTGCAGATATGAACAGTTAGGACTGCCTCCTTAAAGTTAAGCAGGGTGGGAAGGAGCAGAGACCCGCTGGCTTGCCCATTGTCCAGGCACTTCCATGAAGCCCTAGGGCTTTCTGGAAAACACTTTGAGAATCAGGATTGTAGGTGGTCACAGCTACTGTGATTGAACATTAGCCCTGAGCTTCCTGCAAATCAGGATAAAAAGGGGAAACACTATGAATTACACTTTTTTTCTTCTTTAGATAAAGAAAAACAAAAGGATTTATCAGGCTATCTGGAACATTCTAACGTGCTACATATAAGAACGCTTTTGGAATGGCTGAAGGACTGGATGGATAGCATGTACTCACATCATCATTTCCTTCAGAGTTCCTTCAGAGTGCAATAATATTTCTCCTTTAAAGGATATTTGTCCTTTTTTTGTACTGCCTAGTGTTTCTCCTCCCCATTATGTTTAGGGAATTTATTTCCCGCTGCATGAGCCTTGGTGGGAAAGTGTGTCTCTCCAGAAGCTAAAATAGCCAGGGACTCCATTTCTCAGTCCCCCTTGCAGCTAACCCATGGACACCTGACTGAAGCTCAGCCAGCCAGACGCTAAGCATATAAAGATTAGTTTCCGGGGTAATAGGGCCAGCCAGCTGTGTGGCAGAACGTGGTTCTGGTGGAGTCTGGGGGAAAGGTATGGTGTCCTAGCCCAGCAGCCACATCACCGTCCTCAATGAACTGGCTGTGGAGTGATTTCGGCTCTGGTTCTGACCCTAGTTCAGAGGTTCCCTTTTCTCACCCAGTTTTCAGATTTCCCATCCATTCTCTGAGCTACCCATCCTTCTCCCAATAAATTCCTTTCCTGCTTAAATCAGCCAGAATCCATTTTTGTTACTCACAACCAGTTAGATTCCCAACTGAAATGGTAATAATTTACAAGGCTTAGGTCTGCCGTGGGAAATACAAAAGATAGTCCAGTGCAGTTGCAGAATCCTTGTATTCACGTGAAGAGAATTCAACTAGACAGGCTCGTTGGACAAGAGCATGAGAGAGAAAAGTAAGATGCTTTTATTTGCTTGGTGATCCTCGCCTGTTCAAACTCAACCAAGGCATCTACTGTCCCAGAATAGGGAGACCTTGGTAAAAATGCAAAGAGAAACAAAAGAATTAAATCTTAGGTTTGACCTTAAAAAGACCCAGGGTTTAGCAATTTAAGGATAAGTTAAATTTTCATGGGTAGTTTTGGCTTCTATGTCTGCCTTTTGGCCATGCTTGCTGACTTTACAACGCCTTCCTAAGACAAGGTTCAACTATAGACAGCAATAGCGAGTGCTCAAGACTCTTAGCTGTGCAGGGACGGACACTCACCTTTTCCCACACCCCTCAGCAGCTCTGCTTTGTCCTGGATAATCCAGGGAACTAGGACTAGTTTAGAGCACTGATCTTAAGAAACTATAATATTACCGATATCCTGGAGGTAGGCTATTTGACATCTCAAATCTAATTCCAAGAGAAAAATTACCTATATTTCATAGATAACTCCTTTGTTCGTATCTTCTTCACTCCCAAATCAATTGCTCACACATGTTTCCATTAGAGAGAGAAAAGAGAAGAAGATGGAGGGAAGACAGAGGGGGAGGGGAAGTGAGGGCCAAAGAGAAGGGAAGGGAGAGGAGGGGAGGGAAGGAAGATGTCCTGTATTCGAAATTTCACATCAGGGCTCCTGTCTTAGTCTGCTCAGGCTACTATAACCAAATACCAGAGGCTGGGTGACTTTTAGACAACAGAAATTTATTTCTCATAGTCCTGGAGGCTGAAAGTCCATGATTAGGGTGCCAGCATGGTCGAGTTCTGGTGAGAGCCCTCTTCTGGATTGCAGACTGCCAACTTCTCATTGCATCCTCACCTGGTGAAAAACAGAGCTAGAGAGCTCTGGGGTCCTTTTGTAAGGGCGCTAATCCCAATCATGGAGCTCCACCCTCATGAACTAATCAGGTCCCAAAGACCCCACCTCCTAAATCTATCACATTAGGTGTCAGGACTTCAACATGCGAATCTGGGGGACACATACAGCTCCACCCAGTGTTGGCATCTTATGCTCACCTACACTTCCAACTAGAACAGTAAACATTTTAAATGCAGCTGGACACTCCGGATTTGAAGATGCCAATCCCACTTAAATCCATACCTATGCTCCCCCAATTTTAACACCTATACTCCAAAGTTAAATATGCACGTGAATTACACAAAACCTGCACAGTAACTGGGAAAAAGAAGATTGCTATCTCACTATGTGCTAATAAAGGTTGAAAAAAATTCCTCTAACAGGAGTTGGCAAACTATGGGCCTGGGAGTCAAACCCTTCCTCCTGCCTCCGTATATAAAAGGTTGAAACACGGCCACACCCAGGCAGTTACTGACTGTCTATGAGCATTTTTTCACTCTGGCAAAACTTAAAGAATTTACCATCTGACCCTTTACAAAATGGTTTGTTAACCCTACTTTAGCTAAAAGGGAAAGCCTAAGGCTTCTAGGCGAGGGCCCCCTGGAGTGTGGTCTGTGACTGCTCCTGGCCTGTGACCTGCCTGTTACTGAAACGGAGAGTGTTTAGAATCTTTTATAGCATTTTGACATTGTCACACATCCAAGTGTGTGACTCTTTTTCTCGTAATTAATTCTTGTTGTATTTTTTAAAGTATTAGTTCATTAGTTCATGTTAGAAATAACCAAAAATTCTAGAAATCACAAATTTTCTATAAGAAAAATGCTAGAGATAATTTAATATCCATTGTAATGACTTTAACTGGGCCTCAGTAGACTACAAAATTCAGCCCTAGAGGTTTCATCCACAGCATAGGTTTTGCCTTGGAGAATAAACTGGAGCTGAGGAAGGCAGAGCCAGGTCTAACAATTTTGTCCCACAAGCTGGGATCCTATGAAGCCTTTTCCAATCCTGCTTCTGAATCAAGACCCCAGTATCAGAGATACATTTATTTCTAATTAATGTTTAATTGTATACAGAGCACTTTCTATACATAGGAGCTGGGGGAATGAAAACACAGCTGAACACCTCCAGAAGCGTTCACTGTGGGTCAAAGAGCTAAGGTGATTATGAAAGTGCGAGATGCTGGAGTGTGTGGGAGGCCGCTGTGAAGACATGACTGTGGGGTTGTACGTGAGCTCATGTATTCATGAGTGCTGCTCAAATATATCCATCTCCCTTCTGTTAAATGCCTTTCAACCTAACTGACTGATGCGATCCATTGAGACCTTTAAGGGAAAGTGGCTGTATAGGAATGCGATCAGGAAAGCCATGCTGAATGCAAATGCCGGGCAGCTCACTCCCTTTACCAGTGACTGAGTCCACTTGCCAGCAGGTTAACCTGTAGTCGGCAAGGGGAGTCTTAGACTTAAATGCTCATGTGGGAAATAGTGGTTGCAAATACATGAGAAATTATTAAAAGGATAACAAACTAAGTAGAAGGAAAGAGCATCGTATATATAGTTATCCAAAAAGTTTGGAAACAATCAACTTAAACAGTGTGTTAATTCTATTTTCAAGAAATACACTCAATGCATTTTCAGATAAAGTACCTCAAAATTAAAGCAATGAGCCCAATTGTTAGTTTGATAAAAGTATAGTAAATATACCATATTCCCAGTGTTTCCAGGCTTTTTAGATCCTCTGTAGTGGAATTGTCTGATCCAGTAGCCCTAGGCACATGTGGTTATCTAAAGGAATTACTGCAGAGTAAAGAGGTGGAACATCACCCTCATGGCGGAAAGTTCTATACGACAGCACTGCTTTATAATGTGCGCGGTTTTATTCAGATTACTAGCTGGACTCATTAAATTCAGAGGTACTTTATCTGAAAAGGTGTTTGGAAATTGAACAAAAGCATAGTGAGCCTGTAATTTGAAAACATAACACACTATTTAAAAATAAGTTTATTCTGGGTTTCCCAACTTTTTGAACAGCCTCTAAATACATAATCAACTTTTTAAAGGCTGACTTTTATTTTCATCAAGTTATGCCTGCATAGAGTTTAAGGAATCAAATTATTCAACAAAACATAGTAAGACAAGGAAATATCAATTTGCTTGCTCCCACCATACCCTGTTTCACACTACTTAGAAGCAATTTCCACCCTTCCGGTGATTTGATCTCTAAGGGAGATGCTTACACTGCTGCTTCTTATGTTTTCAGCTTAGCTGTCTACCTATTCATTTCCCACTAACGGAAGATGAGCATTTCTTTTCCAAACTCCTCCTTTCTGTCGTTGTACCTGCACACTTCCCATCTCCTCATCCTTCCCCAAAATAGATTTTGTTTTATAAAAATTCAGTGCTGTAATTCCTATGACCATATAAATGATATTCACAGCTGAGTTGTACAGCACATTATTTGTCTTAATTGTCTGTGCACAAGTATAAAGCTTGATGAATTTTCACAAAACGAGCAAACTATGCAATGGTCACCCAGCTCTAGAAACAGGACAGGAAGATGGAAGCACCTAACAGCCTTCATGATTCTCCCAAGTCACCCGTCCTCAAGAACCACTCGGACCTTTTTTGCTATAGTTTTGCCTGTTCTTAGCATTTGTATAGACTCGTACAGGAGGCACTCTTTTTTATCTGGTTTCTTTTACTGCTCTTTTTCTACCTTGAGATCAAAGCTTAGATTATCGATCTTTCTTTATCTATGTATTTAAAGCTGTAAATCTCTTGAGGAAAGCATTAGCTACATCGCATGTAATTTTGGATGTTGCATATCATCGTTCATTTCAACATAGCTTTCCATTGTGATATTTTTGTATTTTTAAAGTACTGATTTTTCTCCATGGTGTTGTGATCAATGTGTTCTTTATACCAATCCTTGGAAAGTTGTTGAGACATTTTCTATATCCCAGACAATAGCTGCAGTTGAGGTCATCATCTGATTAGCTTATGATGATACAGTCATTCTCCAAGATCCATCAGATTTCTGTCTAGTCTGAACAGATATGATGGGAGCCTTCACCCTGCATCTTTCAGGATTTTTCATGATGGCTCTCTGCAATGTCCTCAGATGTAGCATTGACTTGGCTTAGTACTCTGGGTTCTACTTGGCCATCATTATGGTCAGGGAACCAAAGTGGGGATTCTGTCAGTTGTCAAGTATGTCTATTCTAAATACACACTCAGGAACAGGGGAACTAAGCACAGGGTAGGTGCAAGGACTACCTGAGCAGCCTGGGACACAAGCTGGGGCTCAAACTCTGTGTATGACACGACCCAAAGGAAGCCAACTGTCAAAGAAACGTCGAGTCACAGCCACATCAGAAAGAGTACGGAAGGTGAATTTGGAACGATAGACAACAGGTACATGACAGCACACACACAGACTCGTCAGATCTCACAGTTCACCAATCCTATGTCTGATCTGTACTTACTCGTCCATCGAGATTTACCTTGTAATTATTTCCTCATCACTATAAATTCTATTTTGACAATTCTTAAATCCGCCCAATTTCATAGAACCTGGTTATTTTACCATTTGACACTTTTATTTCTTGACACATATTAGACAGTCATTTCAAATTCTGTACCTGATCATTTCTATGTCTGTCATCTTTCTGGAGCTTATTCTGTAATTTCTTTCTGCTAACTCTTGCTTACGATGGCGTCTCTTTTTACAGGTGGATTTATTTCCTAGCTCAGTCTCGGAAGGTCAGATTGGTTCTCCTCTGTCAGTCTCACATCCATTTTCCAGGTAAGATGGGAACAGAAAAAGGCTAGCACTTCCACCAGGAAAGGAAAATGGTCCTCATAAATCCCAAGTGGACTTCTGTTTCCAGCTCTCTGATCAGAACCGTGTTCCATGCCAGGCCCCACTGCAGGCTTTTAAGCCTCTGTAGCTGAAAGCGCTGGAGATGAGTGTTGAAAGAGCAACTGTGAGTTCCAGTGTGCAGTGGAGACAGGCAAGAGTTCCAGGTCACTGCTGTGGGGTTGGTGGCACAAGTCACGAAGGTTACAGAGCCCTGTCAGGAACAGGAGTCACGGAAGGGAACTCTGACCCATGTGTACTCCCCTGGCGCTTATAACTCCAAAACGGAATGAGGACCCTCACTCTCAGAAACCGGACTTTTAGAGTACTGACGCCCTGTGAATGCTCTCCAAAAACCTGTCACTGCTGCAGGCATAAAAAGCAGGGCCCTTAGAGGCAACGCCTTTGGCTGAAGACCCACCCCCGCATGCCAGGTTCTCCCTACACCTGCCTCCTGTGACCTGCTAGTCAGGTCCCTAACGCACCTGAAAGGAAGCATCAGTCAACAAATTAGGAATTTATACCGACAAGGCAAGGATTCCAGCTGACCCGGAGAAAGAGAAGACAGCACTTACACAGGATTGATTTCAAGGCCTGAAAGCAGTCAGACTAAACAAAAATGACATTACTACAATTTCTTATAATACATAACTATTTAAGATAAAACTTTAAAAAATGTAGGCACTATTAACTAACTCTTAAACCACATACTATACGATTTTGAAAAGCAATGGCTCTGTAACAAAATGTAAGGTGACACTATCACAGAACTTCCACACTCAGTGAGGACATAATTAGCAGAAGGCTATTCAAACAAGCACAAATCCGTTTCTACACTTTCCATGCTTGTTTTTGACTTCGCTTCATAAAGCAATTGATAATTGAGACATCTTTCAAGTATAGGATTTCTAACGTTAAACGACATTTCTAAGTATTTTTATAAAGAACAAATGAAAGAGATTCGTGCTACATTTCTTGCCATAAATTCACACACCAAAAAGTAAAACGCAATCCAGCTGAATCTCTCCATGCTTCCCCCTCTCTGACATGACCTTTAGATGTTTTTCTAAACACTTTATAAATGTTTTTGTTAAAAATCAGTTCTCTAATTCATTTGTGCGGATTAGGAAAAAATGATTTATAGTGAGTTATCTTTAAGATGACCTTCCATATATTTCTATACCCCTTCCCCCACCAAATCTGCCGTTGTTTACTTGAAAGCAATAATGCAATGTACTGTTTCAGGGGGCCCACACAATCCGTAATCTTAATTTTCTAAATATCCAAAGATTTAAACTTTCTGCCAATATAAACAAAAGTCTCAAGTGGCCAAAAATCAATTCTTGAAAATTAGTGGGAGGAAATAATGCAAAATATGAAGATTACTTAACTAAAACTTTGTTATTTGTGCCTTTCCCCCAGCTACAAGCACACTGTAGCAATAAATTACATTGTGTGCACAAAACCACAACAGTTTCCATTTGCTTAGGAACACAGAATTACATGCAAACAAATAACTCTACTTCACCGTTTAATTGGCTCTTAAATAGTTTCCCTAGAGGAAAAACGAATGTTTTGTGTTCTTTAAAAAACTGTTATATATGAATGAACTGCTTTGTGTTCATTTAAACTTTGAGGAATCCTAAAGACGAAGATTTGTTTTTGTTTTTTTTCTGAATTGCAGTGCAAATATGCACTTAATCACCATTCACATAGTAAAAGATGGAACGGTAGATATAGATGCAGTATTTTGAAGGTGTATAGTTGTAGGATATTCTAAATCGAAAAAACAAAAACTGACACTGACAATTATTTAAAGGAAAAAAGAACCAAAGTCAAGAAAAACGTTGAACAATATCTACTCTTAAAAAGAAGAGAGAAGTGTTATACAACACAAAAATGAGACCTAGATTCAAAACCACTCATTTTATTGCTTTAAATGACAAACAAAATAACGTTAGGGAGTTTCCACCCATTTGAACTGAGGCAGCTCTAACAAAAATGGAACACAGTTCAATGATTTGACCCCAGTAAGGAAATGACTAATTAAAATGAAATGTCACAAGTCTTCATGTCCGAAATAATATATTAATGCACAAAATATCAAAAATACGAAGTCTGGAATTTCCCCCTTTAGGTTTACAATAAACTACAAAACCTCTGTTGAAGCCATTGACTTTTACAGCCTCTCTGCTGAGCAGCACACGCTATACGAGGACAGACAGGCGAGTGTTTTTTCACGAGAATTATCATTCTCATCTCAAACTAGTGACTTGCCTCTTATCCATATTTATATACATTTCAATTCCATTATAAGTCACTTAAGACCTTTCCAGGGGTACATTTTAATCAACATATTATCTAAGAAAGAATCTTGATTTTAAGAATGACCCTTTTACGTACTGCACCATGACGGCTTTGCTTGAACAGCTGAGGGATAATATGTTAACTACACGGTGCTGTTTAAATTCACTCACAGCTACAGGAAAATGTTTGACTTTTAAGATATAACCAAGATAAGACTGCACAGCTATAAGCAGTAAATACTACAGAACAGAGAATGAATAAATAAGATGATTTTTCATCAGTGGCCATTCATTATTTTGCTTTTAGGAACCTGGAAGAAATTGTCTTCTCTGAATTTCAAATGTGCTGTAAATCCAACCGTTTCTTAGCTTCCTCAATATCGCCTTGAATTGCTGAAATAAGTGACTCTGCAGAGAGAGTATACCAGGTGACGATGATCAAAAACTTCTGCTAGACTTTTTACGACTCCTGTGCGCAGCCTTCCTGCAAACTCTGAGGCTGGCAGCAGCTCTAGCACAGGGTAGATACGCTGTAAATATTTGTTCCATCCCTTCTTTCAGACTCAAGTACAAGTCAGTGGTACAAAAAAGATGGCCCTCATCTTTCGCAGACAAAGGCATTAGCAAAAACATACATTGAAAATACTAAGTAGAAGAAACAATCATTAGATATAATTAAAACAGATTATGACGGTGGGACGTCAGAAAGCTTCTCTTCCTCCTCTGAAGTCAGAGGAATTCAGAAGAGTCTGACATTGTTACAAATAGGATTCACATTAAATTTAAGGATCTAATTCCTGACTTGAAGTCTTTAAATCTAGTCATAGTAAGCAGTTTGTCTTTTTCTTCAAGAGGTTCTAGAATAGACAGGACAATTTTTATATAAATATTTATTGAGACTCTACTAAACACCAGGCAACCAGAAGCAGTAAGACCCTGGTTCCTAGGGAGCTTGCAGGACACAATCAAGGCAGCTAACTAAAGAAGTTATGACAAAGTTTGACGTGTGTTATGACAGAGAAAATTCAGTACTATAGTGTCAAGGAAGTCAAGAACAGATCTTCTTCCAGAAGGCCTACCCAAGCAGACAGCAGAAGGATGGGTGAGGTGGAGTTGGTTAGGAAAAGAAGGAGTAGAGGAGAAAGGATGTTGAAATATTCACCAAAACATTCATTTGTTTGTGCAAATGAAATCACAGTGAAGACATGGAACTGATAGAAATTCAGAACGGCTGGAATTCAAAGGGAGAGGGTGGAGTCTTACGAGCTGAAGCTGAAACCCAAGGGTGAGATCAAGGAGAAAATTACAAGCCATGTTAAGGATTTTTTTCCCCCTTAGGAGTATAGGAAGCCATTGAAGAGATTCTAATTTTAGAAGAAATGTCACTGGCAGCAATGTGTCCAACAGATTAGGGGCAAGTTAGGACCTAGGAGACCAGTGAAGAGGCTGTGAAAGGCCATGGTGAGTTGGACTAGGATGGCAGCAGAGGGAATAGAGAGAAATGGATGGAGTCAGGAGATTTTTAGGACGTCAAATAGATTGATTGGAAGGAAAGGGTGAAGGGAAAGCAAAAAGGAAGATGGAAAATGGCTAAGGAAGAATCAAGATGATAGCTTGAAAGTGAGGCTGTTACTGAGCTCAAAAATATGATTCCAGGAATTTGAGCATAGAGCTCTGTTTTCATCAAAAACTAAACAAGAGTTTAAGGGATTCAGAGTCTTTCTTGTTCAATGCTTCTATAAGTGTCTCCTAGTCATTTAGTGCTAAGATGCAGTATAATTTTTCAAGACATCTCTGAGTTAAATCCACAGTACAATCCGTGAAACAACCATCTTCATTCAGACTTCAGTTAACTACCCCCACATAGGAAGAAATCCAATGTTCACACTTTTAACACTATAAAATATCTGTGTGTAAATATTGGTCTACTTAGCACAATTTGAGAAAGTACAGACTGGAAAAATTTTGATGCAAAGTAGTTTGAATTACACACAGTAAAGTATATTTTCTATATGTCATGATGTATTCGCTAAGAGATATGAAGAATTCACATATTCTTTACATAGAAATAATTGAAACAAAATCTTAATGGATTCCCATTATTAGATTCCATTTTAAAGGATTTAGTAAAAGAATACCGAATATTAATATCTCCAAGAAATGGGGAATTTTTAATATTTATATGTTATTATTTTAAAAACATATATTACATCTTGTATATCTGTAGAAATTATTGATGAGAAAAAGATACTGGAAAACAGCCACATAGCAACAGTTCCTATCAAAGGTATACTATTTTGGAAAGTTATATTGAAATGTCACTGTTTGAAAGTTCATAATAATTCTGGTTCCTCAGCAAAAATATCAATAGAGTGGATACAAAATGTTTCAAGATGTTCATTGTGGTTTTATTTATAATTGTAAAATAATAATAGGAACGATCTGTACAAATGACAACAAACGGCTGGTTACAATAGTATGAAAGTCAGGTGGCCTTCTTGGACCACTGCAGTGCATGACAGTACAACACCGTCATGGAGCTACTAAAGGCAATCCTTAGGAAGTCTATGTAGCCACAGGAAAAAATTTTTATGCAGATCAATGAAAAAATACGTGTTTAAAATTATATGTGCATTGAGATTATACCCAATAAAAATAGGTGGAATTTGGATTAAGATTAAAAGGAACTAAAACTTTTTTTTATTGTGGTCATAATAGTTTTTGTAATATTGGGAAATTTCAGTTGTGCATTATTATTTGTCAGACTGTGCCCCTTTACCCCTTTTGCCCACCCCCTACTTCTTTCCCCCTGGTCACCAGTAAACAGTTCTCTTCGTCAGTAAGATTGTTTCTAGGAACTAAAACTTTTTGATGTAATTATTTCAAAATTAATAAAAAGAGTGGCTAATATTTACTAAGCACTTACTAACGCCAAGCACTGTTCTACGTGCTTTATATCCTTCATCTAACATGATCCTCAAGCTACACAATTAAGTAGGTACTATTAACATCTCCATGTTACAGATGAGGAGATTGAAGCCCAAAGAGGTTAAGTAACTTTTTTCAAGGTCACTCAGCAACAGTCAGAAAGCGCACGGTCAGAATTGAACCCCTGGCCATCTGACCTCATGACAACAGAACTACGAATTATTTTTCTTTTTCAAGCTATTCTAAACTGGTGGAGATGGTGCTTAAATGATCAACAAAGAAGGAATTTTCTGTAAACTTTTCTACTCAGAGAAAGCTAAAGGTGTGAAAACAGATCTCTTTAGTTCTTTGCCAAATTCCATAGGGATTTCTCTGACTCTGTAAGAATTCTCTATTTACAAGAGGCTGGGAAAACAAGGACTAGCTCCCATTCCTACTGTCTTTGCTGATGCACCAGTCTCCGCCATACCCCGATTCAGGGACAGTTAATACAGCGGGCTTTCCAGAACCATTGGCTCCAGCGTGCGTGCTGGGTGAAGATTACGTTCGCGTGTTCTCGCTAACCTGGTGAACACCGCACTCTACCACAGGAGAGCGCTCTCCTGCTGGAGAGGAAACTACAATTAAATCATAGAAAATCACGTCTCCTGCGTGAATGAATGCAGAGGCACAGGCCAGAAAAAATGTGTTACAATTGGGTATTTTATTCCCTTTCATAAATAAAAACCTGTAGGAGATTCCACCTTGAACATTTTTGTGAGATGACATAGCATTTTCTTTTTTGCTTTCACTCAACAACAAAGGGAAGTCTGAGTGTCATCCACACACATACGCAGTTTAGATTCCCTTTAAAGGAAAATTCCACTGATTTCTCTTGCACAGCGTGACACCAGCAGATGTGGTGACATTTTTGGCAGACCCCAAATACTGATTCATCACTCTAAACTAGTCCTCTTCTCTAGCTCGTTCCTAAGAATCAATATTATTTAAAAAATTTTTAGTATATTAAGGTTTAAATATTTCAGGATCTTTTCCTACAAGTCTTCATCAATAATGAAAGAGACTGAGAGACAAGAAGGACACAACAATAAACAAGGACCAATTTTCAGCAGAAACAAGCTCCATTGAACCACCCTTGGGTCGCAGTTGCTTGTCTTCCCCGGGAGTCCTCGAGACTCTTTGGACTTGGCTGATTGTTCCCTGAGGTCTCATCTCGGTGACCTGGAGAGTGTGCGGGGTGTTCAGCGAGGTGTTCAGTGGGCAGGAGGAAGTCACGAATTCATCCTCCCTACTTTACCCACCACCCAGCAAATCCACCTAGAGGTGAGGCTCCAGCATGCCTTCACCGTGGCTGCCCAGAAGGTGGACAAAGTGGCTTCTGCGACAGGACGATGTCAGTAGCCAGAGTCAGGGCCAAACTTGCAAAGGCTTCTCAACTTTGCAGTCATTTCAATCTCAGTCTTGCTTTCCCTTAGTGGCCGGATGAGGAAGAGGACAATGATTAAAATCCACTCCAGGACATATTTGTAAAACATTTTAAGATTCTCTTAGTGGGATTTTTTTTTTTCTACAAAGTGCAAAACATCAATTTATATTAACTATGTTTAATGCCATGCGGAGGGGAAAAATTTATATCTATATATAACATGATGTAATAAATTTAATACATTTAAAGGAGCATTGCTATGTTGAGGGAGAAAATGTATCTATAATATACCTGACATACATTATTTGATGCTGGTTGAGACTTCCCTTAAAAAAAAACAGTGTCTTAAATCTATTTTTAAGGAAGTGAGTCTACTTAGAAAGGGCATAAAGAAAGATTCATTGAGGTGGAGAATGTTTTTAAATAAAGTATGATTTGGTATAAATTTGTAACAATTTGGACAAATGTATAGGAGGGATTTCACAGACCTCAATTTTAACAGCTTAAAGAGCATTTTTCTCAGTCGGTGTTTCGGCTTTCCTGAAGGGGTCGTGAAGTGAAATGAATCCAAGCGTCAGCTCCCTGGCGTGGGAATGGGAATTTACTTCTTTAAAGCTATGGGAGTTTTGCTTAGGATTTAATTTCTGTGTCACGAAGATTAGAATATATTCAACTTTGGTTGGTCCCGTCCAGCTGTGAGATTCTATTAGTGTCTCTTTTCCAGGAATTATTTCTAGGGCATTCTCACAGAAGATTTTGGGGAAAAATATCCTCTCATTTCCTTCTTTCCAAAGACTGATTGTTTGACCCCACAAATCAGAATTCATTGCTGCTTCTTCTGGGCCGTGAGCTCCCCACTCTGTCCCTCAGGTACACTCTGTGTCACTCTGCTCTGAATCACAGGTATTCGTTGGCAGGTTGATTTCTTCCACAGGCCGATAAGCTCCTTGAAGGCCAAAATGTGTGTCCTATTCTTTCAAGTGTCCCTTCCTCCAATATTGACAATAGCGATAGACCCCCTGAAAGCAGAGAAGAATTGGGAAGAACTTTGCACATAGAAGGTTCTCTACACTTGTTCAAGGAAGATCAGATGCACCTCCGACGTTGCAACTTGGTGTCTCAGAGACAGGCGCAGCTCAGCAGCCGAGTCTCCCTCCTCTCCAGCCCATGACACCCGGACCAGCCTGGGCCCTGGTGTCAGAGTGAGTTTGTGTATCACCTCGGCTAGGCTACGGAGCCCCGTGGTTTGGTCAAACATCAGTCTAGATGTTCAGGTGAGGGGATTTTTTCACATATGATTAACATTCAAGTGACTAGACTGGAAAAGCAGGTCACCCTCCTTAGTGTGGATGGGCCTCATCCGATCAGTTGAAGGCCTGAACAGAAAAAACTGAGGTCCCTTGAGGAAGAAGGAATTCTGCTTCCAGACCATCTTCAAACTCAAGACTGTAAATCAGCTCTTCCCTGGCTCTCCAGCCTACTGCCTGCCAGCATAGCTCTCCTGCTACAAGCCAACTGGTGCTTTTACAGAAAGCCAGAGCAGGGGTACAGGATGCATTCACCCCTCTCGTGATTAGCTTCCCAGCCCCACTCCTGGACCAAAGGATATGAGATGCTTCATGAACGTTTCCATCACTCTGCACTCTGATGCCAGCTCAGCTGCTAGCAGATGCCAGCCTCGGTTAACCTCCCTGGGGCCTGAACCACAGGCAGGAAAGTCCTGGGTTTACTTGTATCTACCACCCAATTTAAGTCATGTGACTTTCCCCAAGAAATCATGGATTATCTGCAGATGAGAGGTTATCTCTACTAGTAAGAGCAGGTTTTAAATGGCAAAACCTACCCCGCCAGAAATACTTTGCTGCCCTCAGTAACTATCGTTTTGTACCAGCCCCCTCCCCTGTCTAAATGTACCCATTCCCTTTAGCTCTTTCCAGGAGTCTTAAGATCTGATTTTATTTCATTATCAATTGTAAAGGGACCATATATTGATCCTTAAAGGAACTGCCAAACTAAGTTCTTCTCTTAAACTCACAGGGGCTGGCCCGGTGGCACAGCGGTTAAGTGCACACGTTCCACTTCGGTGGCTCGGTGTTCCCTGGTTCAGATCCCGGTGCGGGCATGGCACCGCTTGGCAGGCCATGCTGTGGTCGGCGTCCCACATATAAAGTAGAGGAACATGGGCGTGGATGTTAGCTCAGGGCCAGCCTTCCTCAGCAAAAACAGGAGGATTGGCAGCAGATGTTAGCTCAGGGCTAATCTTTCTCAAAAATAAATGAATAAATAAAACGCTGCATTTAAAAAAAAAATCTTAAACTTCTTGCATAACTGTAAAAATAAAAATAACGCAGAGATAACTGGAAGATTGATCACTCTTGCACAACAAGATTAAACTTCACTGTTTTCAAAGAATGGATTTTATTTTCTAATAAAATCTTTCAGTAAAAGCCAATGGTATTCAATTGCCATAGTGTGGGTCCAGTCACTTCCTTGGATAAAACTTTTGTTAAAAGCTAAAAACAATTTATCATCTTTTCCTTCAATCCATCCTCCACACAAAACTGCAAATTAGATCACAGTAGAATTTCTTGCTTAAGACGCTTCACTGCTGTGCATGCCCTATAGAATGAAATCAGAATTCCTTAGCCTGTTGTATAAAGATCAGAGACACAACTGCTGACAGCCTGGAGATGAGGACAATGACTGAACTGGAGGGGGAGAGGTCTGACCAACCGGGCAGTGCATGTCATCCATTGGTGCTGTGCTACAATTAGAGCAGTATTGCCAGACCTACTAAATTTTCCGTAAAGCCAGGAAATCTGGATTTTTCCATGTAGAAAATCTTAAATTTTAATGTTGACATCTTCTTTTTTAAAAATACTGAACGAGCCAAACACAATGCACCTAATTTCTGAATTCAGCCCACGGCCCCTCTTTGCAGTGCTGGACTCTGACGTCCGTCCACCTGTAGGGCTTCAGCTCTCACTCTGCCCCTTAAACACTTACCCAGTGCTCTGATCATAGTCTGAGAATGGCAGCTCTGTGAATGCACCTCACTGGTTCTCACTTCGCGCCTTCAGTCATGTGTTCACAAGCCCCTTCTTGCCCCTTTTTCTTACCTGCCAACATATAAGTCATATGTCACGATTCAGCTCAAGAGCCTCTCCTCAAGGCATCCACCCCCCAGGCCATACTCACCATATTGTCCCTTGTCCCCCTCACCCCAAACTCTATAGGACTTCCTATTACACCTGTAATATTTGGCTCTTTTTTATTCACCTGACACCCCTCGAAAGACTGTAAGCTCCCAAAGGCAGAGACAGCATCTCATCAATCTCTGTATTCTCAGCACCTGATGCAGTGCCTGGTGCTTCATCATCATCATCAATACACATAGTACCGACTTCAGTCCTGGTGCCTTACAAGTGTCAACTCTCACAGCAACCAGTTTTGTCCTCCTCATTTTACAGATGAGGAAACTGAAGCAAAGATTGTGACAAGATTCAACACCAAATAGTCTAGAGTCAGAGACCATGCTTCTAGACCATGCTTCTAGGCCACACTTCTAGACCATGCTTCTAGATTATAATTCCTCCCATGCAGAGTAGTGTTACTCTTTAGAAGTTAAACCTAAGGGTCATTTCCTAGTAGTTGACCACTCTTCAGTATTTCTAATGCTTTTCTTATGTATGTTCAGTTGCTAAGCAACTGAAGGGCTCAGAGACTGTTTTGCCAAGAAGGCAAAACTTTATTAAAATAACAGTGTTCAAAGAATCTAAGCCCACATCACCTTCAGATTTCATCTGTCCTTGATTCAGCCTTGGTGAAAAGAAGAGTGTGGCCTGACCCAGTGTAACCCCATTAGGGAGTTTCTTTTGGTGCAAAACAGCAGCTTAAGGAAATATACCCTTCTTTTTTTCTAGTGCTGTTTGTTATTGTAGCAAAATCTATGTGGACTTCATGTGGGAAATGAAAGAGCCAGACACAGGCGGACTTTTCATTATACACAGAAATGCCATGAAATGCTTTTTATTCCCATTTGAGCAGTTATGATTCATCTGTGTGGCTATTTTGACAATATTGACTTGTAAGGAACAATGTAAAAGTACCCAGTGTAATCCAAATGATCTCCATCCACTACAGCTCTCCTTTTGTAAGGTTCAAACTTGACATTTTAAAACATTGCAGCTATCAATCTGCTTCAAAATGGACAGTGTACCTATGGTTAAAATTCTACCTTCCAATCATCAAGATATTTGAGACCCAGAAGTCTTAACCCCCTACTTGATGTTGATTTTACTTGTGTAGTTTTTTGTTGTTGTTGTTGTTGTTGTCTGCAGGGAAATATTCGCCCTGAACTAGCATCTGCTGCCAAACTTCCTCTTTCTTTTTTTTTCCCTCCCCAAAGCCCAGTGCATGGTTGTAGATCCTAGTTGTAAGTCTGTCTAGTTCTTCTATGTGAGCCACAACCACAGCATGGCTACTGAGAGACGAGTGGTGTGGTTCTGTGCCCAGGAAGTGAACCTGAGCCACTGAAGTGGTGAGAGGGCTGAACTTTAACCACTAGGCCATTAATGCTGGCTCATTGTTGTAGTTTTTTAAATAAAAATTTCATGCCCTATGTATGCTTTTATGTTTTTCCTCAAATCTTGTTCTATATTCCCGACCAATGGAAAGTGCTGCCATCTGCTGGTCATCGGTATATAATTCTAGATGAACAGTTGAGGTCCTTGAGGAAAGAACTATGAAAAACCACATGCATTGTTCTAGAAGTAACTGAAGTAAATTATAGTGGAGTACACTTGCCACTTTAGAACTGACCTTTAAATTATAACACATCTCTCTCCCCTTCTTCCTTTCTTTTTTTTTCTTTCTCATATAAAACCAACATGACTCAAGCTTTTGACAATATTGACTTGTAAGTTTAAAAAAAAAAGCAAGCATTTGCTGCCCCCTGCTGTTCAAGATCCTTAGCATTTCTGACCTTTCATTCTCTTTTGCTGAAACTAAAAATAGAATTAATTAATGTGTGTGTTCTTCCATTCATATAGTCATTCACTCAGTTCAGTTGTACCACATCTGTGATGCTGGGCTTAATGATAGTTTGAGGTAGAGAGAGAGAGAAAGAACAGAAGGAATGGACAGGCAAGGAGAGGGAAAGGGGAGGTGGAGACAATGGGCAGGTAGAGAGAACAGGATGTAATCCAGGCATGACAGCACAGAGAGGACAACTTGTTTCCTCTCTATTTTAAATCCACTATAAGCACAAAATTTTTTAACAAACAGCTAGATGAGTTTAGCAGGAGTAAGTTCCTTTTGGAACAAGATTTGTGTCTGATGTTTTCACTTAATTCTGGCAATTATTGTCAGATTATTACCAGAACAAATGTGCGTCCTCTTCTTGGCAAGTTAAATCAAACTGCACCAGAAGTAGTTGTCCCACAAAGCAGAAATTTTATTTGTGGCATGCAGCAAAGAAAATGGAGACCACAGGGAATAATTTCACAAAGCTATGGCTCCCCGAGAATGGGAATATGGATCCCTTTATTTGGGGTAGGGAATGAATATTCAAAGGGCAAGTTTCATCATCACACGTAGAGGTGAGCATAAGCTTGCACATGTGTGGTTTGAAATCATGCTTTTACATACATTGCATGTTCTAAAAATGGCTGCTTCGCCCCTTTTAGAGGAGGAGAATTTACAGTGTTAATGAGGGCAGGTTACTTTAGTACAACTCTGCCTGTCTGCTCAGGTGTCATTCTTATGGTTGTGGTCTGGGCTGGTTTGGGCCAGTTCAGAGCAGCAGGGTCCAGGGCAGTTGTTGCTTAGAGTTTCTTCCTGGAACACAGCTGAAACCACAAAAGCTCAAGACTCCAAAGTCTTTAGAGAAAGCAATATTTGCACCTTTCAACAAGACAAGAGAATTAGGTCAAACACAAAAGGTTAGAGGT
>NC_060272.1:121716638-121732125 GCF_021613505.1 Equus quagga
CCGGATGGTTTGCTTCCCTGACCTCGATAAAACTATCACTATTGTGACGTCTCTGCCATCCCTGTGGTATCTCTGCCATCCTTGTGGCTATGATTTGCCAGCCCCTCCAGCAATTGGATCCTTCCTGACCATCTTCCTCTTACCCTAAGCCCTGTCACAGTCCCAGGAGATGCAGTATGAATGCAGACAACACACACAAAACACACCTTCCATCCTATCTGATCATCTGATTCAGTTGTTCACTCCCTTGATCTTGCCATAGCCTAGGGTTACTATTCTTCTAAAACCTTGAGCTGCAATATCTCCCTCCAGGACCTTCCCTCCCTCCATCTTTCACACCTCTTCACCCTGCCATCACTCCTCTTGGACTTCTTTGAGAATTCTAGTTCCTTGATCCCCTACTTTCACCCATCACTCAGCTCCTTCAGGCCTCTTTGTTCCCTATAAGGCTGGACTCCCATGGTTGATAATATGAACTCACCTCCCTGACACCCTCCATTCCTTGAGGTCCTATCTAATTAGTCAGTAGGGGCCTATCGCAGAGAACTGTATACCCTTGCAGATTGGTACCACTTCAAATTCATGGTCGCTAATCTGACACAGTATCACAATCATGCCAAACCCATCTGTAACCCCCATCTCCTACTTTGCTGAGAAAAAAATTAGGCTATCAGGAGTGATCTCCTATAGATTCACAACACCCGCTCTTAAATTTATCTGGAGCCCATTCTTCCTTTCTTGCAGAGCCACGTCTCCATCCTCTGATACAGGACAATGCTCCTGTGAGTACTTATAATCCCATCCCTCTAAGATTCTCTGGGATCCTGCCCTCTTAGCTATCCTTCTCTATCAGTATCTTCCATTTTTTCTTCAGTTTGAATTTCTTCCCCTCTGCTTACACACATGTTCAAAGCTCTCCCATCATTAAAAGGAAGGGGGAGAAAATAACCATTGACTTTCTATCCTCTTCTTATCATGTCCCAACATCTTCTCCTTTTCCATCCAAACTTCATGAAGGAGGTGTCTGTTCTCTCTTTTCCTCACCTCCAGACTGTTCCTCATGCTCTTCAATCTGGCCAGAGTTTCTGCCCTTGGTGGAATAATCAATGTGAGTTTTTTAGTTTTATGTTTAATATTCCAGGAGTGAGGGCTCTGTATGTATAAAGAAGTGTTTAAAAGCTATTTGGTTTTAAAATTAATATTCAATTTATTAAGGTCATAAAGTCAAAAACAAGTTTTTCTTTCTTATCACTTTATAAAAAAATTAGAAACGTCAGAGAATATTCAGTTTGTCAAGTAGGTATGAAGTCAGATTTCACCATTTTAAGATAGATACACTAAGGAATTTGACTGTTAAAAGTTAAAAATCCTAGCCCGATCATCTAGTACATATATACAGCCTGTGGAAAGTAACTTGACACTCCGTAATCCTGAATTTTCTTCTCTATAAAATGGGAACAATAATCTCTATCTTATAGATTTGTTTTGGAGATTAAATTAATAATACAATTGACATGTAATTGTAATGCAATTGACATGGTAGATATTATTTCAATAAAAGTCCTGTCAGATAATGAGTTTTCTTTCTAGTTCAAGTTATAAAGAATAGCTGACTATTTATGTAGAACTAGGATTTAAAATTGGGGTTTAAAGGGAAGTATTTACACATGTATCCATCTGTTAAATGTGTTTTCAGTTTAGAATATGGATCAAATCAAAACACTGAAATATGAATGGCCAACAGGCATCTAAGAAAAAGCTCAAAAATACAGGTCGTCAAATAATGCAAATTAACTACAAAATGGAATTTATATTTATAAATGTAATACTTATTATTGGTGAGTGTGTAGGAAATTGACAATTTCATTTTCTTCCCAGGTAGTGCAATGTGGTAGTAGTCCCCATAATTTGACTCAGTATACATTGCCCATTCCTTTTGATTCCTCATCTCCACTTCTAGAAAATTATCTTTAGGAAAAAAATTCTATTTATACAAATACTCACATAAAACAGCTAGAAAGGACATGAACATCCAATGGAAAGAAATACTGATTGATTAAATGTACAAAATATAGAATCTGATATTGTGTAAAAACTTATAGTCAAATTATCTTTGGCTTTTGGCTTCAAATCAAAATTAATTGCTCATTAAACTAGAATTGCAAGGATAATCTGTGAAATTCTATGTATTTTTATATACTTTACAGAGTCTAAATAAGAAATACAGAGCTTTACCCTAAGCTTACCACAAAGGTATTAATACTATGCTTGCTTTATTTCATTTCTTTATTTAATTCAAAATGTTTTTAAGGTTGTAAGGCAATTACCTATGGTTACCATAAAATTTGTTTTCTAAACTGGGACACTTTTTTTTTTTTTTGAGGAAGATTAGCCCTGAGCTAACATCTGCTGCCAATCCTCCTGTTTTTGCTGAGGAAGACTGGCCCTGAGCTAACATCTGTGCCCATCTTCCTCTACTTTATATATGGGACGCCGACCACAGCATGGCCTGCCAAGCGGTACCATGTCCACACCTGGGATCCAGGCCAGCAAACCCTGGGTCGCCGGATCGGAACGTGAGAACTTAACCGCTGCACCACCTGGCTGGCCCCATAAACTGGGACACTTTTGAGATGGAAAGTGGGAACACTAACAATAATTCAAATGCGTTAGTTGATTTCTATCAGGGATCTCAGGATCGTCTACGCACACCAGACCACCCCATACCACCCCATACTTATCCCAGCACGGGGAGCAGTTTACAACTGGGGTTAGCAGAGCTTCCTGGGTCAGTGTCCGTGACCACAATATGACCATATAGGTCAGAGATTTCAGACCAGGTCCCAGGACCGGAGAATCCCCTGCTTCCTGAGTGAGTCCATCTGTGCTGGCGGTAGACCTGCGAGGTCCCTTTACAATTGCTGCATCACCCAGGGACTTCAGGCTTATATCCTTCATAGGGATTTTGTGATTTATACCAACTGAGTTCTTACTGAATTCTTCCTTGCTTCCTTTTGTTGCCTGATTTGAGTAGATTGAATTCTCCACCACCAACATCCTGGATTCCTTTTAATGCTTCTGACCAGCCACAGCTCTGACGTCATTTTCATATCATCTCATTGGCTTTGGTATTTTTTTCACATTTTTTTCTGGCTCTGAAATGATAAATTTTTGTTCATGCTAAGGATAAAGGTCACCAACAACTTCCTAATAATCAAATCTGATCAATCATTTTTATTCCTAATTTTAATGGGCTACATCATGGTCAATTATCTGAACTACTCTCTCCAGCAACTTCAGTTTCCTTCATACATCTTCTCCCTCTATCTCTGTCAGACACACACACACACACACACACATGCTGCTCAACTCCCTAACCTCTTGGCTCATCCCTTAAGACCCAGCTCAGATATCACTTTCTCCAGGAAGACCAGGAAACGTGCCCTGCTCTGTGCTTTCACAGCCTCACGCTCAGCACACTTTCCTAACATCTGACTTCTCTTTCTGACTGCTCTCACCTGGGAGTTCCATGCAGGCTCAGAGTGTATAGGCCATACATCTTTCTCTCTTCGGCACTTAGCTTGAGGCCCAGCACACCGTGGGAAGAACAGATAGTAATTAAGAGATCCGACTCTGTAGTTAAGACAGATTTAGGACTGAATCCCGATTACCCGAGTTACATAAGTTTGAGAAGACTTCAAATGTGCTGAGTCTCATGCAATAATAGTGATAATATCACCTACTGTGCGCTTCTCAAGCATCACATTCCACCTTGAGTTTTATTATCTTAGTTTGTTGCATCTCTGTGAAGTTCACGGACCCCTGGGAGAGGTAACATTTTAAGCTGATATTGGACATTTACAACTTGCAGGAATGAAAGGTTTGATTGATTTTTTTTGGTGGGGAGGAGAGAGGAAAGACCACAAGGCCCCAAACAGACAAGGAAGCTTTTGAAAGAAGCAATAAGCACAAAAGAGAGGTGAGAAGGACTCAACTTCTCTTGGTCTGCTCATCAGAAAAACGGGGATTAGAGCGGCACCCGGGTGGAAAGGTGGCTGTAAGGGTTAAACGAAGAGTATATGGTTCTCAGTAAATATTAGCTATTTTTAATGTTGCTCTTGAAGATGCTCAGAAGACAACCATGACCCCATTCCCATTTATTTTTAAGTCTTTATTTCCAGACAACACATGGATTTAGCAAGGAAAGAAAGAAATGCTCTTACATTATTTCTTCTATTTTAATTTTTCTCTGCTGCCCACATGTGTGCCTTAAGTTCTAACAGTAGAATGAGGAGCAGAGGCCACTCAAGGGCCTGTCTTGCGAGTCTCTCAACGTCTTAGTCAGTTGCAGCTGCTATAAGAAAACACCACGGGCCAGGTGGCTTAACAGCAAGCCTTTATTTCTCACAGTTCTGGAGGCTGGAGTCCAAGATCAAGGTGCTGGCAGACGCAGCGTCTGGTGAAGCCCTGCTGCCTGGGTCACAGACAGCGCTCCTCTCGCTGTGTCTTCACGTGGCAGAAGGGGTGAGGGAGCTCTCTGGGGTCTCTTTCGTAAAAGCACGAATCCTATCTATGAGGGCTCCACCTTCACGACCTGATCGCCTCCCAAGGGCCCCACCTCCTAATACCATGACGCTGCGGGTTAGAGTTTCAACACACAAATGTGGGAGGGACACAAACATTCCGTCCATGACACCATCACAGCTCAGTCCTGACGTACTGAGCAGAGCAGATTATGTTTCAACTGTAAAGTTAAAATACATCTGAGCATCTCTAACTTCTTGGTCCTTTTCTATACGGAGGACAGAAAGCGAGGCCCGTGTCTCCTTAGAGCAAGGCTGAACATTCTCCCTTCACCAAGGGAGGGGTGTGGGGTTTAGGCTTCATCTTGTAGTTTGCTTGTCCTATAATAGAAACAATAATATCTATTTCAAAGGATGTGAGGCTTCTGGGATTCCAGGAAAGATGGCCATTCTGTCAACCAGAATATCTTCTTAATGCACAGCATTGTTATAGGGAGAGTGGAAAGTTGGACAAGATTTTTCTTCACTGAATCTCAATACGGGGAATCTCCAACTATCTGGAGCTCACCACATTCAAAACAGATGGTCACAACCGACCCTGGTGATCTCAATTCAAAGCAAGTGGCTCTGCCCTCAACCAGAAATACAGATGCCACGCCATATTTTATTCTTGGACACTCCACTCTTATTAAAGGTTATATAAGGAATCGCCACTTAAAATTTGCTGTAAATATTTTTTGAGAAAGTTAACTTCTAATTCCCTCTATAAAGTACTCTGCAATAAATGTATTGCAAAAATTAGACTTAAGTAATGTTTCCTTTGATTATGACATTACTGTGGGTCTTTACTCCAGTAACAGTAGATTGGAGCATTTTTCTTTTCTCTTTTTCTTATTTTCTTAAAATTTCAGTCTAAGTAATAATCACTTACTGAACTATAAGGCAAGTATAAGAAATTTAAGAAGGTCCAGTTAATTAGGCTTTCTGTGACAAAATAAACCCAATTCTCTAGTTACTAAAATGTTAATGTTAAATGATATTAGGCCTATACTGTATAGTGTCAGAAAAAACACACAGTTTTACTTTTTCAAAAACTAATAAAATAATTCATTAAGTTATTTACCACAATCAGGAGCGTTAAAGAACTTGGACTGTAGATAAATCTTTTATTTATTTACCAAATAATATTAATTTTTTTTAACAGAAAGTTACCTTCAGGCTGGCCTGGTACATATTTTTATATCTTTTCTTCTCTATCCCAATAAACACCAGCCACTGTTCCCTTTTAAATCCATTTCTTTCCCCTAGCGGCAGGGTAAAGAGAAGTTACTTATTTTGAGAACTTTCTGTAGAAAAATTTCTCTGGATACAATTTTATTAAGGTTTGTTGTGTCTATTTGGGAGTAATCTTTTTTCTAGTGACCACACTGTGTGCAATGATGCCATTGAGGTTTTTGAACCTGGATTTACACCAGTGCAGACATCTCTGGGGTCTTTATGCCTTCCTGGGCTTGCCTGGCTAGGAATTTGAAGGGGGGAAACATTTTTTACATTTATTATTATTATTATTATTAACTTTCTTACTGTCCTCTTAAGATACTTTGTTGACAGTGTTCTGCTGTATCCAGAGTGGCTACTTGCTACCAGAACTTTCATCTTTTTCCCTAAGCTTCCAATGCCAGACTCTAATCCACTGACAAAGTAGTGGCCAAAATGTCCCCACTCACTGCATCTCCTGTGATACGGGAGTATCATAACAAGATCTGAGTCACACGGAATTGAGGATCTGCAAGGACCAGGTTGTTTAGAATTTTTATTTTGGCCCAAATTTCTATAAGGTGGTGTGGACTTATATGCATTACTTCAGCCATGACAACTCGACGGCTTTAACACACCTAGCTGAGGAGGGGTTACCAACCAGCTTGGGCTAACTTTGTAGTACCCGTCCAGGCCTGACACATTCAGGAGGAGAGACGGGACCACTCAGTGGGAAAGCTGATATGGTTGGCTGAGATGATACATTTCATACATTTGTATGAGTATTTCCTCTTGAATATTTGATGATCCTGGAATGATCTGGAGAAGCCTTCAAAATTAGCGTGCAATTTAGTCATGTTTAAAGACATAAATTATCGTAGGTTCTCCCCCTCCAAGGCAACTGTGGGACACTGATGGATCATTGCTTGAGACCTGATACAGACAGCTATTGGCAACACCATCTCAGCAGCTTGTTGGCTAGGAGCTGCAAGTTGGGGAGGTATGTATGAGGGATTATCTGAAAAAAGAGGAAGCGACTGAAATATCCATACAGTTTCATAATTAGAATTTTTGTAAGGTGGCCTGAGTCCTTTCTTAGAATCGTCTTCAGAAAAACAAGGGTACAGGTGAACAGAAGGAATGCATAAGGCAAGAACAGAAGGGAACGGCAAGATGCTACTCTCAGAGAGAGACTCTAGATCCTTCTGTTGTCCTGTTGAAGATTCCTCAGACCAAGCAAAAAGGGAGACCACTGATTGTTAGAAAGTTTGTTTCCCTTTTATTCTAGGGCTTGCTATGAAAAAATTATCCAAAACTTGGAAATAAGCCAAAAAGACTATTGTCTGTCTTTTCAAAGACACATTAAAGCATTGTCCAACAAGGGTACCCAAGGGCCATCTGATTCTGGAAGGAGAGTGGAAAACAATGGCCCATGTCCTCAGCCAAACCAGCTCTCCACCTGTTTCTTCAGAGCTTCAAACTAAGAATGGTTTTTACAGTCTTAAGTGGTTGGGAAAAAATCTAAAGAAAATAAAATGTTTTCACATGTGAGATTCAAGTTTTAGTGTCCATAAAGTTGTACTGGGATACAGCCACGCTCATTTGACTAGACGTTGCCTACGTGCCCGAGCTTCACACACTCCTATGTTGTTGCCTCTTGGTAAGCAAGGTTTGCTGACCCCTTACCTAAGCTGTAACTTTTATTACTTCTTATTGAGAAAGGTTCAGACTCGGGCGTCAGATATCTTGTTTGAGAAGTTACGCATTTTTTTCACTGTTAAAGATGCACATGGTATCTGTTCACAGAAAAGACAACCAAAAGGGCTACAGTTTTATTGCCTTGTGAAACAAAAATCAGTTTTGCATCTAATTTTTCCATCTCATGCTAACATTCTTTTTTTCTGGTATTTCGGCTTCTTACATCCTCTTTGAACCAGCTTGGCCATCCCGCTGGTGCCTTTACTGAGTTAAATACAGCTCTGACACAGGCTGACTGTATATTTGTTTGAATATTGTGTGTTTAAGTTTCCGAAAACTTATTTGGACACATTCTTCTAAAATGGACTCGTTAAGAGAACCCTGTAGGGGCTGTTGTGAGTTCGAATCCCTTATGGCTGGCCATGCCACGCGTCTAAGTATTTGTGTGCTTTTATTCACGATGCACAATGAAGGAAACTGCGAGAGTCCCCTTGAAGGTGGGTCAGTTGGTCTCGAAGGACACAGCCCATACAAAAGAACAAAATAATGCCTGACAGCAGCTGGTGGGTGGGTGTCTGGTATCTCAGAAGAGGTTAGAAAATTGCTTAAATTTTGTCTGGAAATGCTTTGTCTGAAAATTTCTTTCCAGAAATGGCTGTCAATTACATCACTCAAAAAAACCAAACCAGACTTGGGAAAAGTTTCCCTTCAAACACATCACATAATCAAAACAAGCGCTTGATCCCTGACCTGAAGGTTATGGCAGAAAAGTCCAAAAGTCCAGTTTAGCCCCTTCTGAGTTCCCAACTCCTTCCAGCGTAGGGGTCTTCTAAAGGCTCACAGGCTCTCACTTGTTACAGGGACTAACTTTTGGCAAGAGAACATGCGGAGTAGAAACTGGACTTGCTGGTCACATCAAAGCATGTAAGTTGGTGAAGACCCCATAATTAGGAAGCGACAATAAAACTGAGGGTACCTGTGTCCTGCAGTGGTTCCCCTGTGAGTAACGGGTCTCCTGCTCCCCAACACAGCGATCAGCAGACAAGCTCCTAGAAAACCACGTCCCTGAAGGGCTTGCTGGTTGGCGTCTTCCAACCAGCCTGCGTGCAGCCTTGAAGACTGAATTTCTTTTCCCTTGACTGTCTGGACTTTTCTCTTTAGTTTTCGTCTTCAGCCTGCATTTGGCCTAGTGAGGCTGGATCTTGATGTTTGGACCTTGACTTCCTGGGAAAGACAGCTCACTCACATAGTAAGGAGGGACAGAAAACCTGGTTAGTTTTAAACAACAGCGATTACGCTGAATATGCCCAGACGCCGCTAGCAAAGCTCATCTCAAAGTTTGTGCTCTGGGGAAGATTTTTTAACTTTTTCCTTCTCATTTCACTTCCACAGCCATGCTCCCACCCCCAGAGTAATCCGCAACATTTCTGCATCTCAGAACATCACTCTCACCCATTCTGTTTAGGAGAGCTTAATCCATCAAAGGAGGGTAAATTGGATTATCCCAGTAGGGAAAGGATGGGCATTTTGAGAGTAAGGGATTATCCCAGTGGAGGGCTGGTGGTGGTGTTGGGGTGTGTGTCTGCGTGTGTGTGTGTGTGTGTGCGCGCGCGCGTGCGTTTGGGGCAGGGGGCGGGGGCGGGATGGTGGTGACCAGCCAGTGTTGAATGATGAAAATGTGACTCTGGATTCTGAACCTAGGTGTCTGGGCCGTTGTCCGAGGTGGGAGGGGTTCAAGATAGCGGGGGTGGGAGGGAGGCAGCGTCTCATGCCCTTTAAAAACCTCCTCCCAAATTGAAGATGAGTAAGCCATAGTTGGTAAATCAAACAGTTTATCCAGCAACATGTTACTCTATTTCCTTTTTGTCATCCCTGAGCCTACGGTCAACCCCATTCCTGCTCTGTCCTCCAGGAATTCAGGCAAAGGAGCAAATCCCCGGTCGAATTACTGTGGTAGGAAGAGCAAACCGCGTCCCGCCCCGGGTTAGCAGCTGGAGGGAAGCTTCGGGAACCGCCAGTTCCTTCTTCTGGAGGATTCTCCCTTCCGTGAACTCTTCTGGAAGGCAGATGTGCCTGATTTTACAGACAATACCTTGGACCCAGCTAATGCTGTAGGGTTCTCGTGAAAGTTAACAGGGCTGATTAAAGAGCAAAGCACACAGTCTGGGACAACACAAGTGCTCAAGAAACCGTCTCCGTTATTATCATCATTGACCCGTTAGTTATAACCGGGGGTGGGAAGAAACAGACAACGGAGAACCGGAAAGATCTGCCCAAGCAGCAGGACTTGGGAACCTGGAACTCGGAACGCAAAATTGAGGACGGGGGTGGCGGGGGCGATGCCACACAAGCAGCCAATCCAGCTGTCCCCGGAAGGAAGAGGAGGAGCCAGCGCCGTCCGGGGACTCTGCTTGGCTGTGTCCGGCGCTGCGCCCTTGGCCCCCCTGTGCTTCTCGGCCCCACGCGCACCCGCCACCGCAGCCTGCTCCTTGCGCCTGACGAGGCCACCGCGCCCTCCTAGCGCAGACATGGCCTCAGGTGGCCAACTCCACGGCCGTGAAGGTGAGATTAGCGTTGCCGGCGGCTTCGGTCCGCTCTGCCCTGTGCTCTCTCGTTCCTGCCCCGGGGGATCGCGCCTCCGGGCCGTGCGCCCTGCCTGTGCGCCCTCGTCGCGGCGGGGAGGGTCTGGAGCACCGCATCCCGGGCCGGTTCCCGCCGGGGCGGGGAGCGAGGGGACAGGGAACGCTTGCAAAGTCGCACAGCTGCAGCCGCACCAGGCAGGGCGTGGGCTGGCCCTTTAGAGACGGCAGTCTGGGGGCTGCGCCCGGCCCCCAACCCTTCCCAGGCGCCACTCCCTTCCGGGGAGATGCGCCTGGCTGAGGCTAGTACCTGTGCCAGGTGAGGGAGGCCTGCAGCTGGTGAGACCCTCTCCCTGAGCTCTGCCAGTTTCACGCTTCCGCTCTGCTAGGCTCCCTGCCCCGCGGACCACGTGGGAGAAGTGCGTGCTTGCTCTTTTGCAAGCTTCCGCCTGTGCTTTTTTTTTCCTTCCCCAAGTAGCCCTTCTCTGTTCTGAGGTTTTCCCCTGCAGCGCAATGCTTTGGGGATTCTGAGATTTCTTTACAGCACCGAAGTGGAAGACAGTCCAGGGCTCCTCCCTGTTTGGAGGACTCTGGCTTTAAACTGCTTTGTTTGCAACCTGGAAAGTTAGAAGTCAGTTTTCTTGTGCCCTCGGACTTCAGAGGTCTGCCTACAAGGGATCGCCTGCGGTGGGAGCTTGGGCCAGAGAAGGGCTGGAATTCTGAAGCGAGCCGCGAGCTTCCCTGGGGCTTTTAAACAAACACTTCTTTCCTGGTTGGTGCCTGGGAAGGAGTGAAGAGTCACAGAGCCAAGGAAAGAACTGGTGATCAATCTTCACATCTTTTCTAGGCTGTTTGTGATTGGCTAAGAACCACCTTACTTGTTTGACTTGAGAAATTCTTGGCTGATGGGATAGGAAGGTCCACCGCCTTCTCGGGAATCTCTTGTGATTCCCCGCTTTGTGTTCAGTTCTCCAGGGAGAAGACAAATCTCTGGGGTCAGCGTGTAATCAGCCAGAGGGATTCATTTATTAGGTCCTTGCAGCTCTTAATGAGACACTTATGATGGGGAGAAGGGGGGGTCGCAGTCACACTTCCTTATGAAACTCCTTTTGCCATGTTGCAAAGGATCTTGCATTCAACAGATGTTGGTAGAACGCCCCTCCCTCACCAGTCTCTGAGAACAAGGCAGAAAGCGTTTTTATGAAGCTCCTGTGCAAAGGAAGCGAGGCCCTTAGGCGCCCATCTGTAAGTGGGGGTTTTACCGTAGGGTTTGCTGGGACGTTGCGACTTGTGTTGTCTGCCCAGCACGTGGTTGAAACTTATTAAATGGTAGTGCTTCTAAGTGGGGGAGCTGAGAGTAATTTTGAATATCTTTTCTCCAACAATTGAATGATCATGATAGGTGTCATGAGCCCCCAGCCTTCAGTGGGCAAGCAGGAAACTCTGACCTGTCCCTTACAGGAATGTACTTCAAGTGAGATTGAAAACAGAGAGGGATGCTATTTATGACAGTGTCGCTTTAATCTGGTTCCTCATTCTCCCTGCACCCAGGGGCCCTGTGATATTGGGTTGGTGTACTAAGTGCAGAGTGGGCGCTGTGGTAGAGCCCCAAGGTGAATATTGAAGGAGGCAGATTTTTGGTCCTGGCGAGCAGCTCACTATAAAGTTGAGGTCCACGTAGTGCCGGGCCTGCCTGCTGCTTTCTGTCTCTGAGGATGGGAAGGAGACTGCTTTGCTGTTGAGAATCCATGATGCCAACTGCAGTCCCCCGACTGCTGAACCAACATCCCACATAGGAAACACGAGGTGCCAGTGTCCAGAGCAAAGCAGGCTTATAGAAGCCATATCCTATCCTCAGATCGTGGAACGTAGAGCTGGAATATTCCTTAGACCATATAGCCACACAAACCCCTTTTTGTGGACGTAGAGCTGAGGCCCAGATAGGTTGACTGAGGTGTCCAGACTTACACAGTTGGCCCTAGATAGTGACAGAATTGGGCCTAGAGCCTGGCGTTCCACCAGCTGGATGTTCTGAGGCATTTCTGAAATGTGACGTGTGGTCTCTGCTCTGTTTCGTTGTGGAGTAAGGAGATCCTGCAGCCTTAAGGCAGAGGGAGTGTGGAGTGAGGGCGTAAAGCAGGCTGCCTCCCTGTGCCCATGGGGCGCTCTCCCGTGGTGTTGAGAACAGCTATTGTCTGGGTGGACCTCAGGGAGGCGTCGTCCTCATCAGCCACGGGCGGGTGGTGTGCTTCACTGCGCAGAAGGGTGAACATATCCTTGGCATCCGGACAGGGCATTCTGAGGGTTCCTTCAATTGGCTATGGCTCCGCCAGGCAGCTGCACATCTTTTGCTCTGGAGGATTAAAAACAAATACGATGTAATCCTGGTGCTGTGGCAAGGAGGGGATATGGTACCCTCATCGGTGGGTAGGGGGCTCTCAAGAAATGGTATTAAGGGGGAGGGGCAAGTCGTGGAGTCTAGACTCTGGAGAACAGGCCTTGTAAGGTCTTTTTTTGGCTGGCTGTCTGTAGCCAGCAAAGGCCTTCAGAATGAAAGTCCTTCAGTGACCCTCTGAACCTGGGGGACAACCCACAGGCCACAATTGGAAACCAGATGACCAATGAGCCTTCATTTTTTGCCTAGGGACACAATGGCATTTAGGGCAGGACCTTCCTCCTTCTGTAGGACTATCCTGAACCTTGCAGGATGGATGGTGCATCCTTGGCCCCTCCCCACAAAATGCCAGTAGCACTCCCCCGAGTCGTGGTGGCAGCCAGAAATGTCCCCTGGGTTTCCAGACACCCCCAGGAGAGCTCATTCACGCTCAGGTGAGATCCCTGGCCTAAATCCCCGAGACAGAGACAGCCCGGAGAGGAGATGTTGGAGCAGCCAGGTTTGCGTGCTGACCAGCAGAGAAAAAAGAGATAAGGGGCGTTTTTTGTTGCTTTGACGAAGTTTGTTTTGATTTTGTTTGGTTTTGCTGGAGCTGGGAGGGTGTACAGAAACAGTGACAGGTAATAATGCATTATTTCATTTGATGTTCACAATTCTCTGAATTAAAGAAAAATCTTCCCCTTCTAGGTGCAGATGAGGAAACAGGTGATAGAAACTTTTGTGCACAATGGACTCCAGATCCTTCCCTGGGATTATGATCATGGCATTCTAGTCTGTGCCTCAGAAGCATCTACAGCGGTGGTTCTCCAAGCCCACCTGGGAATTTGTTAGAACGCAGATTCTTGGGCCCCACCCCAGTCCTACTGAATCAGAAATTCTGGGGCGTGGGGCCCAGGGTCTGGGTTTTAAAGAACCTCAGTAGATTCAGATGCCCACGGAAGCGTGACCCCCACTGACCATGGAGCTTTGAAAAGGCTGGGTGTCTGCATTTTCCCCCAGCTCCTCAGGGGAGCCCTAGTGTCCTAGTTGCCTGTGGCTGCTGTAACAGTTACCACGGACTGGATGGCTTGAAACAGCGCAATGTCTCTCTTGCAGTTCTGGAGGGCGGACGTCCAGGATGAGTCCTACGGGGCTACAATCGGGTGTCAGCAGGGCAGGTCCTCTTGGAGGATCTAACAGGGCATCCATTTCCCTGCCTTTTCCAGCTTCTAGAGGTCACCAGCATCCCCTTGTTCACAGTGTGCATCACGTTGCCTTACATCCCTCTGCTTCCAACATCACATCACCTTCTTCCTCATTTGACCTTCTTATGAGGACTTGTGATTACATTTAGGGTCCACCCCATAATCCAGGATAATTTGGACCTCACGATCCTTAACTTAATCACATAAGGTAATGTTCATAGGTTCTGCGGATTAGGATGCAGATAAGACCTGTTTCAGGGGCCATTATTCAGCCTGTGAAACTTGGCTGGCCCAGATTTTAGAAATTTATGATCTGAGCCGTAGAGTGGGGGTGCTCAATTCTGGCTGCACATTGGAACCTCCTGGGGAGCTTGGAGAACATGAACCTTGCCTTTCCCCGTTAATGAGACTCTCTGGAGTCTGGGCCCTGGGCTTTGGTTTTGACAGCATCCTGGGGGATTCTAGAATCCAGCAGAGGACCCAGGAGGAGCACTGGGAAGAATCATATCTTGCTTTTGCCAGAGGAGATTGGTTAAGTAAAAAACACAGATGTTCTGAGCCCTCAGTTATCTCTGAACAAAATGCAGTCATGCATCACTTAATGATGGGGATGAATTGTGAGAAATGCGTCATTAGGTGATTTTGTTGTGTGAACGTCATAGCGTGCACGTACACAAACCTAGATGGCACAACCTACTACACACCTAGGCCGTATGGTGCTAATCTCATGGGACCACCATGGTATATGTGGTCTGTGGTTGACTGAAACGTTGTTACGTGGCGCACGACTGCATAGCATTACTGTATTAGTTTGCTGGGCTGCCATAAAGGACCACAGCTTGGGTAGCTTAAGCAACAGAAATTTATCCTCCTAGTTCTGGAAGCTGGAAGTCTAAGATCAAGGTGTCAGTAGGGTTGGTTTCCCCTGTGGCCTCGCTCCTTGCCTTCCAGATGGCTGTCTTCTTCCCGCGTCTTCACATGGTCTTCCCTCTTTGTATGTCTGTGTCCTAATCTCCTTTGATAAGGACACTAGTCATATTCGATTAGGGACCCTCTCATGACCTCATTTAACCTCAATTACCTCCTCAAAAACCCTATCTCCAGATATAGTCTCATTCTGAGGTATTGGGGGTTAGGACTTCAACATACAGATTTGGGGGAAGCAATTCAGTACGTAACCATCACCTACCTGGGTGGCTTACAGAGGGGGAGTCATGTCAGAGATGGAGCCCCCAGTTATCTCCATGGATTTAGCAAGGGCTTATTTATTTTTTTGAGGAAGATTAGCCCTGAGCTAACATCTGCTGCCAATCCTCCTTTTTTGCTGAGGAAGACTGGCCCTGAGCTAACATCTCTGCCCATCTTCCTCCACTTTATATGTGGGACCCCTACCACAACATGGCTTGCCAAGCAGTGCCACGTCCGCACCTGGGATCCGAACCTGCGAACCCCGGGCCACCAAAGAGGAACCTGCGAACTTAACCGTTACGCCCCTGGGCCGGCCCCTCATTGTAGGTTTTGAACAGGGCTCCCAGACTGGATATTGGGCCACTCTGTCCCCATACAGCTGGACTTCCAGGGATTTTGGAAGGCCCTGGGAGGCCTCCAAGCCGGGTCGGCCCAAGAAGAAGGCCTTTTGTCTGTGTGCTTGCCAGACTTGTCAGTGGCAACCAGAGCCTAAGGACTGAGATGCTGAGATGAGGGAGTGCCGCCAGCTTGAGCTCTGGCTCCCTTGCCTCCTCGTGAGCTCGAGGCGCCCAGAGGCAGCCATCTCCCTGGCATGAGCTAGTCTCCACGGCTCAGGGGTGTGGGGTTTTGAGAATGCCGTCACTGAGTGCTGGGCTCCTTAAG